>NC_089587.1:180838511-181138511 GCF_019320115.1 Miscanthus floridulus | reverse complement strand
TGTATCATTATCACTTGTCTCATGTGCCTTTAGTGGCTGCCTTCGATCCACCCCTGCTTTGTGCCGTGTATGCTAGTTCTATGTTTTGAGGATGCACTCTGCATTTTTTTGTGTGTTTTCTTTACAAGAGTGAACCTTGTTTGAACGGATATTGTCGTAGGGCAATTTTTCGTTAGCCAATAATACGATCTATGACCTACTCCCTCCGTCCCTTTTTAAACATCATTCTTACAAACAATACTCAACGACATTGATCAAATATATATATGAAAAATTACTAATATTTATAGTACGTAATAAGTATCATTAGATTGATCATTAAATATATTTTTATAGTACTTTTATTCGGAGATACAAATGTTACTAATATTTTTTTTATAAATTTTGTTAAACTTAAGAAAGCTTGACATGCACGTAAATCTAGATGATATTTTTGAAAAGGGAAGAAGAGAGTATAAAGCAACATCATACTTCACATCAAATGAAAAGATACAAGACGGCAAAGGAGCACGCAGTCGCAGCGTGCTTCGTTCAAACGATCATTTTAGAGCAGGCCCAACGTGGTTCATAAAAGTTGTGGTTTCAAGAAAAAAGCTGGTCACCACATAGCACCTAGGTACGTAGGCTTGAGGCACTATCCAACGCAGGCAGTCGTCGGAAGGATAGTTTTACTGGGCAAGGATGGGCGACACCTGCAGGCTTCGTTCGTCCGTGCTTGACTTCTTGTTGCACCGAGGGCGAGGCCGGCATGTCCAAAGTTAAGGCTCTGGCGCTTGCAAGTCTTGATTCTCCGGTCTCTCCCCACCGCCGCCACCCGCCACACGGCGCCACCTCTACGAGGCCCGGCCGACGCGCCACCGGTGTGTCGTCGCCTGCATGCGCCACGAGGTCGCGGTGTTCCACTCGCCAACTCCCGCCCAGCATATCGACAACCCGAGTATCCCAAAGGTGACGTGAAGATGTGACTGGCGATCAAGGAATTAATGATATGTACTACTGGACTCCTTGGAGTCACATTTCAAGCGTGTGTTGAGATGGAAAGGATCATCTAAGGTTAAGTCTAGCGGGTTCTCTTTACTGTGAATACGATATCGAGAGTAGAGAGATAGAGAGGAATAGAAGAAGAACGTGTTGAACCTGACATCGTAGAGGGAGATGGTCCAGAAGCCGCCATCTCGTTCGTCGGTGAAGTCTGTGCACGGGCAGCGACGTTCGGGGAAGAGGTTAATGAAGTCGTCGATGTCGGTGGAGCAGGACGGCGCGACTGGTGGCTTCCCGTCACTAGCTGCACCTCTCTCTGATCAAGATTAGGGTTTAGGTTTCGGTGGGGAGCTCGGCTCAGGCGAACCTCGTCCTCAGAGCCGCCAGCCCCCACCTCTATATATAGCGCAGTGTGACAGGGGCCCTCCAGTCATAGTGGGCTGGGCGCCCCCGATCAGAGCGCAGATCAAAGGCCCAATTGAGCCATTGGGCCCAGTTTGGGATTAGAGATCAATCTAACAATCCCCCCTTGATCTCCTACCATCTTTCAATTTTATATCATTTACTTTTGTTCATTCCATTACAGATTAGTGCATAGAGCATGTTTTATCGTCACGGTCAATTGCCGATAGATTTAACAACTACAACACACCACTCTGTTCTGAAATAGATACTTAACTTTGGGCCTTCTTTTGTCTAGGAATTATAGGCTTTCCCTTAAACCCATGCCGGCTACATGTTCTCTGAACACGTTGGGTGGTAAGCCTTTTGTAAGCGGATCCGCGAGCATCTTTTCGGTACTTATATGCTTAAGACTTATGACATGATCCCGGACTTTATCTTTCACAACAAAATACTTTATGTCAATGTGTTTGGCAGCACCACCTGACTTATTGTTGTGAGCATACTGTACTGCTGGATTATTATCGCAGTATAACTTAAGTAGTCTATAGATGTCGTCAACTACCTTCAAACCGGGTATGAACTTCTTTAGCCAGTTCACCTGCCCCGCTGCCTCATAACACGCTACAAACTCGGCATACATTGTGGACGATGTAGTGATGGTTTGCTTTGAGCTTTTCTATGAAATAGCTTCCCCTACGAGAGTGAATACATATCCAGACATAGATTTTCTACCATCTCCTACATAATCAGAATCTGAATATCCCACTATATGGAGTGAATTTGATCTTCTATACGTCATCATGAGGCTTTTCGTTCCTTGCAAATAACGTAAGACTTTCTTTACTAATTTCCAGTGTTCCGTTCTAGGATTGCTCTGGAATCTGCCAAGTAACCCGGTAACAAATGCCAAGTCAGGGCGCGTACATACTTGAGCATATTGCAAGCTTCCGACAGCTGAAGCATATGGAACCGTTTTCATTTGATCGATCTCATACTAATTCCTGGGGCATTGAAAATCCCCATATCTATCGCCCTTGACTATAGGAGCAGGTGATGGACTACATTTGTGCATATTGAATTTCTTTAAGATCTTTTCTATGTATGCCTTTTGTGACAGTCCTAATACTCCTTTGCTTCTATCTCGGTGAATCTCAATCCCTAGAACGAATGAAGCTTCACCAAGATCTTTCATATCAAAATTTGAGGACAAAAACTTCTTTATCTCCAGTAGTAGACTGACATCACTACTAGCAAGTAAGATATCATCCACATACATGACAAGGAAGATAAACTTCCCATTCTTAAACTTTGCATAGACACAATTGTCCTCTATATTCTCTTTAAACCCAAAATTTTTTATTGTCTGATCAAACTTCAAGTACCACTCTCTTGAAGCTTGTTTTAATCCATAAATTGATTTCTTTAGGCGGCATCCCATTCGTTCTTTTCCTTCCATGACAAAACCTTTCGGTTGTGCCATGTAAACATTTTCCTCCAAGTCCCCGTTGAGAAATGTCGTCTTTACATCCATCTGATGTAATTCTAAATCGTAATGTGCCACTAATGCCATTATGATTCTGAAGGAATCCTTACATGAGACTGAAGAAAAGGTCTCATTGTAATTAATCTTTTCTCTTTGCGTAAAGCCTTTTGCCACAAGTCGCGCTTTATATCTCTCTATATTCACTTGATAGTCAAGTTTTGTTTTGCAGACCCATTTATAACCTACTGTTTTGGCTGCTTTAGGAATTATTTCTAAGTCCCAAACTTTATTGGCATTCATAGATTTCATTTCATATTCCATAGCCTCAAGCCACTTTGATGAATGATCACTTCTCATGGCTTCTTCAAATGAGGTGGGATCATCCTCCATTTAAAATTCCTCAGTGTTGTATACTTCATAGTCAGCAGGAATAGTTGATTTTCTAACTCTTTGAGACCTTTTAGGGGCCTCCACATTTGGGACATCTTCTGTTTGAGGCTGTTGTTGCTCCCCCTCATGTGTGGCAATAGGTTCTACAGGATCCTGAAGAACAGGTTCTATGGGGGTATTAACCCCTATACCCTTATAGCTAGGTTTGGGCCGGCCCGGTCAGTGTGTCCGGTCCACCAAAAGACGACGCACGGCCCGGCCAACCTGTTCGGAGTCCCGCGCAAGGAGTCAAGACAGATTTAGCGATCAAGCAAGATCCTAGTCGGTTAGAATAGGAATCCTTATCCGGCTGCATATGGCAATTGTAACTGGCTAGGATTAGTTTCCAGATCTGTAACCCTGCCCCCCGGACTATATAAGGCGAGCAGGGGACCCCTCTAAAAAACATCTCTCATTGACATACAACAATATAAATCAGACGCAGGACGTAGGTATTATGCCTTTTTGGCGGCCGAACCTGGATAAAACCTCGTGTCTGTCTTGCGTCATCGTCTTATTTGTGGCTTACGCATCTGTCTGCCGACAATCTACTACCTTGGGCATACCCCTAGGTAGACTGCCGACCATATTTCATCGACACTGGCGCGCCAGGTAGGGGGTGTGCGTACTGCTCTCTAAGCAAACAAGATGGTCATCATCTCCGGCTCCATGGCTACGCCGAACGGCCTCACCGTTGGCCAGATCACCTAGACCACCGGCTCCGATGACTTCATCGTCATGACCCTGGAGAAGGCGTGGATTCAGTCTGCGCCGATCATTGCTTCACTTGCATCAGCTACGGCTCCGACCATAGTAGATACGGCTCCGACCATGGTGGATACGGCTCCGACCACGATGGATACGGCTCCAACCATGGTACATCTGGCTTCGACCACACCTGCATCATCTTCAGCCACGCCGACAACTCGTCATCCGCTTCCCCACTATAAAGGGAAGCAGATCGACAACACCGACCTGCTCGACTCCATCGATCGGGTCGGCACCAAACTCGCTGAAACCCTAGCTCTGATAAGTACGATTCAAAGTCAACCTAATAAGCAGGTAACCGCTCCCCACAATAGATCTATCCGACCAGCTCAGACCAGTCGTCCTGCATGACTTGTACAGATCTCGTGGTCATATCTACTCCTGAAGGGCACTCCGCTCGTCGTCGGCCAGCCTTCGCGACGGGTCTTCGGCTCTCCGAGTACGAAGCCTCGATGGAGAACCACTAGGTCCAGCCCTACGGCCTATGAAACGCTGCCTCCAGCTACGCATATAACCTACAACGCCGCTTGGATCTGTGTTTTATGCACCGACCTCGGCCGAAGCCACGCAACTTCGTCAACATGATTCGGATTGAAGATTATCAAGAAGGATCCGTCCACATAGTCCAAGAGGTCGACTCTAGCTCCTTGTCTGGCATCGCATCTAATGCATCTGTCCACACCAAGCTTCAACATCACGAAGATGAAGGCGTCAAATACGATCTGGATATCCCAGACCACGCCCCGGGGTTCTCATAATTCCCGTCTTTCCTGCCAAGACGAGGGGATTTGATCCATGTTGTTAGCAATGACGAGCCGCCAACAGTTGATGAAACAGAACAAGACGAAACAGAACAAGAAAGGACTGCACGCGAAGCACGCAATATTGATCGGTTTAATCACCGACAAATCGAAGCCGAAGCAGACCAGGAGGCATGACGCATAAGGGTCTAGCCACGTGACCTCAACGATGCTTTTGATAGGGTGGGGGACAAACAGGTCTTCAGGACTCCAAGCGCCAACGTAGCCGTCGTCATAGCGACAATGCAACGGCTACCCAACACCCCGGAAACCCAAGCAGTTTGTGATGAAATACAAGCCTATCTGACGGCTGCTATGGCCCAGACTGCAGAGATTGTAAACCAAGCCCGGGCTCCATCCATCTTAGTCAAGTCAAGCCACAGCCGCCAGCACCCAAGTCACTCACAACCACTCAACCAACGTGGCTCGCGCAACAACGACCCATCAGACAACCGTCAAGGCGGAAACGGTGGCCATGATGGTGGCCAGGATGACAACCGCCGTCGGGACGACAACCGCCGCGATGTCCGAGACGATAACCGCCGAGACAACCATGACAATCGTCGTGATAACCACGGTCGCAGGCCTAATCCAGATGGCAATCGAGATCACCGCGATGGTAATAACGATCTCCGCCATTACCTCGGTGGACGTGATCTGCGCGCTCGCATCAACTAGAGAGCCAACGATCGAGCATCCCACGAAAGTTATCGCCGTATGGAATATGACACTACCCATGGCTCGCCGGGTTTGAAGCAGTTTACTCCACACCTTTGCCAAGTCATATGGCCCAAGAATTTCAAGCTCGAGAAACTTTAGAAGTACGACGGTAAGGAAAACCCCGAATTATGGGTCATTCATTGTTGCCACAGGCGGAATAACAATATGTGTTGGCACCACAGTATCTTGCACTATCGGTGCAGCGACAACAGGTAGTGAGAAAAATGGCTCATGAATCATCGGAGTAGGCGCATACACCCATTTCTCTTCAAGGTCAATTTCTTGAGCTACCATGCCCCCCTCATCATTTCATCCTCTAGGAAGACAACGTGTCTTATTTCCACAAACTTTGTATGTTTGTCTGGACAGTAGAAATAAAAACCTTTTGACTTTTCTGGGTAGCCAATGAAATGGCAACTTACTATTTTAGGATCTAGCTTCCCAATGTTTGGGTTAAATACTTTAGCCTCAGCAGGACTCCCTCCCACACGTAAGTGGTTTAGTGAGGGTACTCTTTCTGTTCACAACTTATATGGTATTTTGGGCACCGACTTACTTGGTACTCTATTGAGAATATAAATGACGGTTTTTAACGCCTCCATCCACAAGCTCAACGGTAAGGTGGAGTAACTTATCATACTACGCACCATATCCATCAGGGTACGATTGCATCTTTCAGCTACTCCATTCTGTCGAGGTTCGCCCGGTATAGAATAATGGGCTACTATGCCATTCTCCTGTAAGAACCTTGTAAAAGGTCCAGGAACTTAGCCATATGGGGTATGCCGACCGTAGTACTCTCCCCCACGGTCAGACCTGACTATCTTAATCTTTAAATTGTGTTGGTTTTTAACTTCTATCTTAAATATCTTAAATTTATCCAATGCTTCTGTTCTTTCTTTGATTGGATAAATGTAGCCATAACGGGAGTAATCATCTGTAAATGTTATGAATGAATCATAACCATCCATACTCTTTACAGAAAATAGACCATAGATGTCTGTGTGAATAATCTGTAAAATTCATGCGCTTCGTTTGGCATCTTTCTTAATTTTCTTTACATACTTTCCTTTTATGCATTCTCTGCATTGTTCTAAATCTGAGAACTCTAATGGAGGAAGAATATCATTCTTAACTAGTCTTTCTATTCTCCCCCTCGAAATATGGCCTAAATGACAGTGCCATAATTTTGACGACGCATTGTAAGCTCTCTTTCGTTTTCTGTCTACATCCGCAGACGAGGATACATTCTCATTGTCGCACGCAACATTCCCATCATCGCATACAACATTCACATCATCACGTAGTGATAACAAATAAAGCTCATTTTGTAAGATAGCAAGACCAACACATGCATTATTAAATGTTATCTTACATTTGCCATTTCCAAAATAGCAATCATATCCATCATTGTCCAAGCATGAAATACTAATCAAGTTTCTCTGTAAAGGGAGAACATAAAGTATATCTCTAAGTAAAAGTGTAAAGCCATCAGTAAGCTCTAGAGAAAGATCGCCAATGGCTTCAATATCTGCTCGGACTCTATTTGCAACTTTAATGTGTCTTTCTCTTCTTTACGTAGTCCTCGTCGAATGGAATCCCTGTAAAGAATTAGCAACATAAACAGTTGCACCTGAGTCAATCCACCAAGTGGATTTTGAATACTGTACATACAGGGATTCATTTATGAACGTAATAATGTTCTCGCCTTTCTTTGCCATGATCATCTTTAAGTAATCGGGATAATCTTTCTTATATTGTCCTGTCTTTTTGCAATAGAGACACTGGTCTTTCTCTACTATGAACTTGTTCTGCTGAGGCTGATACAGCATGGGACCCTTTCCCTTTGACTTTGAGGAGGAGTTACCATTATTATTCTTTTTCTTGTTGTCTTTCACATAATTGATAGTGTCACCATTGACAGCTTTCATTCTCTCCTCCTCTTGCACACACATAGCCATGAGCCTCTTTAAGTTCTATTTCTCGAGCTGTATGTTGTAGTTGACAACAAAAATGTCAAATTTCTTTGGCAAGGAAGTAAAAATCAGATGGATAAGAAACTCTTCCTTGAGAGCCAGATCCATTGGTTTTTAGCTTGGATGCCAAATTACTCATCCTTAGTATGTACTCTCTTATGCCACCATTTCCAGAGTACCTCTCTGTCACCAGCTGCTTTATCAGCTGGATAGCATATGTCTTTGAAGAGCCAGCGAACTGACTATTTATTCTATCGAGGTACTCGGTGACCGTGTCACAGTCTGTGATTGAGCCCATAATTGTAGGCTCAATCGTGTTCTTTATCACAGCCAAATATTTCTTGTTGGCAGTGACCCACTTCCTATGCTCAAGGTCATAGGACATCTTTTAGGATTCAAAATCCCTCTCTCTAGTTGCTCAAGCGGCATTAGCCTCGTTTGTCTCCCTCATCGGTGCCACAGGCTTAGTGAGACATGGTGAGATGACTACCCAGTCCACCTCAGCCAAGATGAAGGCTAGGTCAATCTTTTTTTTTCACTCCGTGTAGTTGTCACCTTTGAGAGTGGAGATCTCTTTGATACAACCCATCAAGTTGTATCCGCCTAAAAATACAATTCATATAGAGTGAGAACATAAATAATAACAATAATTGCATGCCTTGATTCAATGTTGATCAAAATTAAACATACAACTGTTTATATATTAAATCTACATCACCGTTGGGCAAAAATAAAAATAATGCATAAAATCATTAAAAATACACGATATTGTCAGAAAATAGCAACATCATAATCATCTCAAAATCCCTTTTTCTCCAATTAAATATCACGTTGGTTCAAAATAACTAGAGAATAAACTATTTCTTTAGCAGCGAAAAACTTAAACTTAATTTGTGAATTTTACCCACAGAGAAATTCTCTTTTACTAATTTTCTTTGAGCCATTAATCATTTTCAAGGAAATAACGATTTACTAGAAAAAGAAAAGGAAAAATGGACTCAAATCAACACTGTTCCTTCGGCTCGACCAAGAAATCGGCCCAGCCTGCCGTGCGCGCGCACGGCTCCCTCCCAGGCCACAACCTGGGCCTGGGCCGGGAAAGCGGCTTGCCCGCTCGTGCCCGCCTGGGCCAGTCTCCGGCCCGTGGATTCTGCACCGTCGATGCAGATCGGACGGCCGAGCACACGCTTCGGAGGATTAAAAACGACGACGCGACGCCGGCTCCCAAAACCCTAGCTCACTTCTCTTCGCCCTTTCTCTCTCTCAGTCCAGCGAGCGATAGAGCGCAGCCGAGAGCTCAAAGCGAATGCGACGCAGGGATGGTGGCTCCACCGTGGCACCCCTCGCCGGTGCAGGCGTGCGGTCGGAGCCACACGCGGCACCGTCAAGCGGCACCACGGTGGTGCCCTTTGGCCTGAGCCCGAGGCGGAGATCGTGCGGCGGCGCTTCTCCAGCCTCGGCGGCCGAGGTTGACTTTGCGCGCGGTGTCCTCGTGACGTTTGGCGGTGGAGATGGAGCGAGCGAACCCTAGGTAGGAGCTCCTGACCCTTGTCTGTTCACTCTCTTCCCCTTTCTCATCGTGAGTTAGGGATAGGGTTTCGTTAGGTAAGCTGCCTTGCTAGCTCTTCCCCTTTCCCCTTCTTCTCTTTTGGATTTTCTTTCTTTTCTTTTCGGAGTTGAACCGATTTGGGGTTGGGGTTAGGGTTAGGGTTACTGTTCTTCTTCCCTGAGATGATTTCATGGGTTAGTGTTCGGCTTTGAGATCCTTTCCAAAAAACCGACACCCGTTCTCTTCTTTGTACTTCACCCGATTAGGGTTAGCTATCGGCAGCCGTCAGTCTAGCTCCGACGAGCCGCCTCCCTGCCCTTTCCCCTTTCCCCTTCTCTGTCTTTAGATCTTGCTATGTTCTTCTCGGTTCTTTGCCGATTGGGGATTAGGGTTAGGGTTAGAATTAACCCGATTCGTTTTTCATTCACCCGATCTAGATCTAAAAGCCCTAGAAGACCGAGCTCCGATACCATTGTTGAGATCGAAAGGATCATCTAGGGTTAAGTCTAGTGGGTTCTCTCTACTGTGAATGTGATATCGAGAGTAGAGAGACAGAGAGGAATAGAAGAAGAACGTGTCGAACCTGACACCGCAGAGGGAGATGGTCCAGAAGCCGCCATCTTGTTCGTCGATGAAGTCTACGCACGGGCAGCGACGTTCGGGGAAGAGGTCAATGAAGTCATCGACGTCGGTGGGGCGGGGCGGCGTGGCTGGTGGCTTCCCGTCACTGGCTGCGCCCCTCTCTGATCGGGATTAGGGTTTAGGTTTCGGTGGGGAGCTCGGCTCAGGCGAACCTCGTACTCAGAGCCGCCGGCCCCCACCTCTATATATAGCGCAGTGTGACCCTCCAGCCATAGTGGGCTGGGCGCCCCCGATCAGGGCGCAGATTAAAGGCCCAACTAGACCGTTGGGCCCAGTTTGGTATTAGAGATCAATCTAACAGCGTGCAGTGCATCGCATTACAGTCGCAGTCTTCAAACGACTGGTCCGGGCTCCGGTACAACCAAACGATGAAACAATGGCCGGAATCTTTACAATCTTGGTACCTTGATCCCCTCAAATGTAGGGATGGAATACCTCCTGATTTCGGGAATTCAAGGAAAAAAGGAAACAAAAGGTAAACGGGATTTTGCGCGAGATGTTAAGCTAGAGGAATGGCAATTAAGTTCTCGCCCAATTCTTGGAACCGAATTAAACACAATCGCTTACGTTAGCGTCCGGCCGGGCCGGGTACTTAAGTCACCTGCACCGTTGCGTTGTGAGCCTCCTGTGACCGACGAGACGATAGAGTGGCCATGGCTCGTCTTCTCCTGCGTCGACGCGTGCTCGTGGTGGCGTTCCTCTTCCTCCTCGTCGCGTGCTCCTCCTCCTGCTGGCGTGGAGACGCGGTGGTGGACACGATGGTGGACGGCATCACGGCCATCTACAACTTCGGGGACTCGATAACGGACACGGGCAACCTCATCCGCGAAGGCGCCACCGGCATGCTGCGCTACATCGGCAGGCTTCCCTACGGCATCGATTTGCACGGCCCGACCGGCCGCTGCTCCAACGGATACCTCATGATCGATTTCCTAGGTACGCCGCCGGCCGGTTTGGTTTGGTCTTTTTTTTTTTGTTGCATGATACTATCGTGATTTCAATGATTCGATCGTATGTGCAGCGAAATATGTTGGCCTTCCTCTCCTCAACCCATACCTCGACAAGGCGGCGGACTTCACGCACGGCATGAACTTCGCCGTCGCCGGAGCCACCGCGCTCGACACGACGACGCTCGCCGAGAGAGGGGTCACCATCACCATCACCAACAGCTCCCTCGACGTCCAGCTCGCGTGGTTCAAGGACTTCATGGCCTTCGCCACGAACTCCAGTCAAGGCACGTCATTGATCAGCTCTTTTTGTAGTAACGGTTTGCATGCGTCACATCCGTCAATTCCTGTGATCCGATCCATGCATATATAGAGATCCGAAGGAAGCTAGCGAGCTCACTGGTGATGCTGGAGATTGGTGGAAACGACTTCAACTACGCCTTCCAACAGCAACAGACCCGGCCACCCGACAGCGGATATGGCCTCGGCAACGTCACCCGTATAGTGGAAACTCTACAACAGGCCGGGGCGCTTGTGCCTCCAGTCGTGCAATCCATTTCGAACGCAGCAGAGGTACGTACGCATCTCAATTACAAAACTAAACTTGATGCTCTGTTAAGTTCCAAATTTTCGAACATTTTTCACCAATTCTCGTGTACGTCCCAAACTCCCAATCACCTCACTTGATCAGGAGCTGCTGGAGATGGGCGCGGTCCGGGTGGTGATCGCCGGCAACTTCCCGATCGGGTGCGTGCCGGTGTACATCGCCGGGGCGAACGTGACGGAGCCGGCCGCGTACGACGCGGACGGCTGCCTGGCCGTCCTCAACGCGTTCGCGGAGCTGTACAACGCGCGGCTGCGGGGCGCCGTCGCGGCGCTTCAGCGGGCGCACCCGCGCGCCGTGGTCGCGTACGCGGACTACTTCGCGGCGTACGCCTGGGTGCTCCGCGAGGCGCGCGCGCGCGGGTTCGACCCGGCGAGGACGCGCACGGCGTGCTGCGGGGCCGCGGACGCCGCGTACGGCTTCGACGAGAGCAGGTTCTGCGGGGCGCCCGGGACGGCCGTGTGCGCGGACCGGGACCGGTACGTGAGCTGGGACGGCGTGCACCCGACGCAGCACGCGTACGGGGAGATGGCCGAGCTGCTCTACCGCGGGGGGGCTCGCGTACCCGCCGCCGATCAAGTGGCCGGCGGGGCAGAAGATGACGGGGTCGACGAGCGTGCCCTTGAATTGATGGCATGCGTTCGTGGTGTGTACCGTTTGTGTGTGTGTGCGCGCGCGCTCGCGCGCGTGCTTCGATAATCTAGTCGTGTGTGTGTGTGTGTGTTTGCTTCGATAATCTAGTCGTGTTTGGTGCAAATGTTATGCTGGTGTCCTTCAATACAAAACGCAGTTACGGGATACTCCTATATATACAGGTTCCGGGACTGCCGGAACTGGAATCTCGTTCTCCTTTGTCGCATTTCGAAGGGCTTTGGTTAGGGCTCATGGAGGGTGCCAGGATTGGTCGAGCCGCGTTTGGTTGGCATCCGAACCGCGCCGCAGAATTGACGCACGTTTGGATCGCTCCGGCCGGCATTGCCGTGGCCTCGCAACTGCATGCCAGTTTAGTTTGCGCGCCAGAGCATGCCAAATGTGTGGCGACCACATCGAGCGCCGTAGTTTTGGTGCCGCCTGCGATGCGGCTTGGCGAGCGGAGGCGTCAACCAAACGCGACGTTGGATCTTTTTTTTTCGACTTTCGAGTCCTTGCCTTGGAGCTCCGCTAAGCAGCCGTATAAGGGCAGTCCCAATGAAAGAAATTAGTAGTTTCTATAACATAGGATACCGCACCAAAAAAGTACTGCTTTCCAACCCATGGTTTCTATGAGTAATAACTATTTTCTCTTTCTCTCTTCCAACTCTATCTTTTCCTCCAATGGGAGTGTGACACGAGCTCCCTAGAAACTAGTGGTTTCTCCCCAATGGCAATTTCATGGTTTCTTGGTGCATTGGGTCAAGAGTAGACCTGGTTTCTTCATGAAGAAACCATTTCTATGATTTTTGCTCTCTTTCTTCATTAATTACGTTGCCATATCAGCATTTTGCCTACGTGGCAAGTCATTTAATGATGATAGAAACCATCATCAATGCACCATTGGGACTGCCCTAAATCCCACATTGAACGTCTTGCGTTGATGTCTGACCATTTGGTAAGCAAGGGCCTGTATGATTCTATGCCAATAGAAGCCAAGCTAAAGTTTGACCTACCGTAAAATTTCTGCCCATCATAAGCAAAGTGTTACGAACCGAGATAACTGAATAGAATTTGGGAGGGAAACGTAGCAAGAATTGAGGAGAACAGACGGAAACACGGCAGGATTCCGTGGGTAAGGGGATTTGGGATTCGGTTATGAATTCTGTTCCTCGATGGTTCGTTACAGAGGGGGCGGGCGCCGTTTATACTCGACGGTCGCACCGACACACATACACCGCTCTAGCCCATATACACGAGGCCCAACAAAGAGACGGCCCAAGGCCCAGTACTCCTAACATTCCCCCCTGCTTAAGCGAAAGCTTGTCCTCAAGCTTTGATCAGCATATCACACTTCCTGAAGCTGGAGGCCGCTGGGAATAAGCGACGCATCCTCCCAGGTTGCCAACTCGGATGGAAATCCATCCCACTGAATGAGCAGCTATGGAACAATCTTGGCACCGCGTAGAATGGAGCGGCGCTCGAGGACCTTTTGAGGTAGCCCGGCCTGTGTAGGATCAGAGCATACAGAGGCTAAATCGGCACTTACTGAAGTAGCTGGAGGTACCTGCATCTTGAGCTGTGACACATGAACGACGGGATGGATTTTAGAGCCTGCAGGTAAGTCCAGCTTGTATGCAACTTGCCCCACTCGCTGTAATATCTTGAACGGGCCATAGAATCTGAATGACAATTTGTGATTGGATCTGCTGGCAACCGATGACTGAACAAACGGCTGAAGCTTAAGGAACACAGAATCACCCACTTTGAATTCCCGCTCAGTTCTGTGCTTGTCAGCCTGCGATTTCATTCGCCTGTTGTGCTCTCAACAACTGCTGCTTGATCAACTGAGAAAGGAGTTCCCGATTAGTGAGCCACTGTTCCAAATCCGGCACACTGCATAGCTGAAGATTTGCCACACCCAGTTGTCTAGGGGTATATCCATATAACACTTCAAAGGGTGACTTGCCAAGAGCTGAATGGACAGAGGTATTATACCAAAACTCCGCAACAGAGATCCACTTACTCCACTGCCGAGGACAGGAGTGAACCGTGCATCGAAGGAACCCTTCAACACATTGATTCAGACGTTCAGTTTGACCATTTGTCTGCGGATGGTAGGAAGAGCTCATCATTAACTTGGTATCTGACAGTTTGAACAGTTGTTGCCAAACTGCACTAGTGAACACAGGGTCTCTATCTGATATAATTGTCTTGGGCAGACCATGAAGCTTGTACACATTGTTCATAAAGATCTGAGCAATATGCAGGGCAGTGTATGGGTGCTTGATGGAGATGAAGTAGGCCATATTTTGTAGATTTGTCAATGACCACAAGTAAGGCATTGTACTGATCAGACTGGGGCAATCCCTCCACAAAGTCAAGGCTGACAATTTCCCATGCCTGTTGAGGTATTGGCAATGGTTGTAACAGTCCAGGGGTTTTGATTCTTTCAGTTTCACTTGCTGACATATTTGACACTTGTCTGACAAAATCTTGAACTGTTTGCTTCAAATTTGGCCAAGCAAATAACTGTCTCACTCTAGCATAAGTAGCACTGATCCCTGAGTGGCCTCCCACACCACTGTCATGGAGAGCAATTAATATGTGCTTTTGAGCTGTGCTATTGTTTCCAACCCAAATCCTGCCTTTATATCTCAGTACCCCATTTTGCAATGTATAATCAGGGTGACTATCAGGAGCAAGAGCTAACTCCCTCACTAACTGTTTGGCTTGCTCATCATCTTCATAGCCTTCCTTGAGCTTTTGCACCCAGGTTGGAATGCATTCAGAGACAGCTTGGATCTCATCCTCATGGTCTACTCTGGACAGAGCATCAGCAGCAGCATTGTTGGTACCCTTCTTATACTAAATAGTGTATTGCAGGTCCATCAACTTAATCATTGCCTTCTGTTGCAGTTTAGTTGCCAATCTTTGTTCAGTAAGGTGCTGCAGACTCCTATGATCTGTCCTAATGATGAAGGGCTGATGTTGAAGATAGGATCTCCATTTATCAATTGCAAGCAGTATAGCCATACATTCTTTCTCATACACTGATAATGCCTGATTTCTTGGACCCAAGGCTTTGCTGAAATAAGCTATAGGATGTTGCTCCTGCATGAGTACTGCTCCAATGCCAAGGTCACTAGCATCTGTTTCAGCAACAAATTGTTTGGAGAAGTCTGGGACTGCCAACACAGGAGCTGTAATCAACTGGTGCTTGAGTGTCCTGAAAGCCTCATCAGCTGTTGTTGTCCAAGTGAACTGTGCATTTTTCTTCAGAAGGTCAGTGAGTGGCCTGCTTATTAACCCATAGTTCTTGATGAATTTTCTGTAATAACCAGTGAGCCCCAAAAAACCCCTCAACTGCTTAACTGTTTTTGGAGTTGGCCAAATGCTCACTGTCTGAATCTTTGACTGATCAGTTGCCACACCCTCTGCAAATATTACATGTCCCAAGTATTCCATAGTGTTGGTGGCAAATGAGCATTTAGATTTCTTAATAAAAAACTGGTGTTGCTTCAGTATTTCAAACACCTTCATAAGCAAGGATACATGCTCATCCAAAGACTTGGAATATATGAGAATATCATTCATGAATACAAGAACCCCCTTCCTTAGTAATTCAGCAAAGATGACATTCATAAAACTCTGGAAGGTAGCTGGTGCATTAGTAAGCCCAAATGGCATCACCAGAAACTCAAATAGCCCATTATGTGTCCTGAATGCAATTTTGTATTCCTCACCAGCAGCCATACATATTTGGTGATACCCAGATCTGAAGTCCAGTTTGGTAAACCATCTAGAGCCAGCCAACTCATCTAACAGTTCATCTACTACAGGCATTGGATGTTTGTGTTTGACAGTGATTGCATTCAAATGCCTATAGTCTATACAAAATCTCCATGTACCATCCTTTTTCCTGACCAGCAGAACAGGAGAAGCAAAAGAACTAGTACTGGGTTTGATCACTCCCTGTGAAAGCATTTGTTTCAACTGCTTCTCAATTTCTGTTTTCTGGATTGGGGAATATCTATATGGTCTGACTTTCACAGGTTGAGCTCCAGGTATGAGTGGGATTTTATGATCAGCACTTCTTGGTGGTGGTAAGCCTGAAGGTTCAGCAAACAAGGCATCATATTTAGTTAATAGTTCAGCCACACTGTCAGGTATCTTCTCTGCAGAATCATTCTGTGACTGCTCTGAATCCACTGAATGTACAGAAGAGGCACCCGGTACAATCATCTGGATACAATGTGACACAGCTCCATGTTTTAATAGACCTTTGAGCTTATGAGCACTGACAGGTTTGCATTCCTTGGTATTATCAGTCACTCCTTGTAGCTTGACTGGTTTGCCTTCCACAGAAAATTGCAGAGTTTTGAGCTTGTAATCAATCAACAATGGACTGAAATCCTCTAACCAATCTTCACCAAGGATGAGGTCATAGCACTTGAGTGGTAGCACTCTGGCATCAGACTCAAAAGTATGGCCCTGGACAAACCACTGGAGATGTGTCACCCTCTGATCACACAGCATGACACCCTCATCAGCAGCTCTAAAAGTAGTAGCCTCACATGGTACTGTATGTAGCTGAAGATGGTTAGCCAGGGTTTCACTGACAAAAGTACCCACGCTGCCTGAATCAACAAGAATCAGCACCTGATGTTTGCCAATTTGTGCCAACAACTTCAGAGTTTGTCTATTAGTACGCTGAGCTGCAGGTACTGACTGAACTGCCAACACTTCTTGAGTGGATTCAGACACGTCTTCATCACTGGTGTCATCTTCCTGTGGATCGACAATATCCAATGCATCCAGTATCTCTTCTAGGACATGCAGAGAGATATGAGCGGGGCACTTGTGGGCTGGACTCCATTTCTCGCCACACTTGAAACATAAGACGTTGCGGCGTCTGAAAGATTTCAGGCTTGCCAACTTGTCATCACCCTCAGACTTCTGTTTAGTATTACGAGATTTGGCACTATCTTGCTTGGCCCGAGGCACCCCTCTGGTGAAATCCCGCCCAGAGGTCTTAGCACGACAACTCTCAGCCTCCTGCTCCTGAATCAAAGCAAGCGCACTCGCAGTATCTACATCCTCGACCGATGGAGCAAGATTGCAGACCTGATATCTTCACGGAGACAGCTGATGAACCGTGTGACGAGGATAGTATCATCAATCACCGGGTTGTACAGCAGAATCCCGTGTGCCAGCTTCTCGAACTCAGTATGGTACTCAAGCACAGATGAGGTTTGCTTCAGAGCATCCAATTGACGCAGCAGCACCTGATAGCGATCCTTGTCAAACTTGGCGAGTACCATCTCCGCAAGCTTCTCCCGTTCCACAATTCGTCCTCGGCGCTGTACGGTCTGGAGCCACGCGGCAGCCGCTCCCTTGAAATTGAGCGCCGCGAATCTTGTCTTCATCGGCTCTTGCACGACGTAGACGTTGAAGTACAGCTCGCATTGTTCACGCCAGAGACGCGGGTCAGATCCATCGAATTTGGGAAAGTCCATTTTAGGAAATGGAGGGGAGTGATGCGATGATTCATCGGATGAATGGAGCTGTAAGGCAGGACCCGTGAGCGTACCGTGGTCGTTGCGAGGCGGAAGCGCTCCAAGGAGGCTTCCACCCGCGCCGTGCCCCATGGGCGAGTCAACACGCGATGGCGCCGTACTTGACGAAGCGCCAGGCGCGATGTTGAGGTCGATCCCCGCCACCGATGGATGCGGCGGTGGAGGCGGGTCATGAAACTGCCACTGCTTGGGCGGCACTGGAGGAGGCGGGGGCGGTGGTCGGAACTCCAACCGTTGGATCCGCGCCGCTGTCTCGTCGATCCGTGCTGTCGTGTCGGTGGCCTGCTTCAGCAACGTCTCCATGGATGCTTCCGCGGTGATACGCCAGGACTCGAGCGAGCTCAACTTGTCCAGAGATGTGGACATCGTCTTCAACTCGTCCACCGAGGCCGCCATCTCAAGCTGATAATTCGGAGGATTACGCTTCTTCGGCGCCAGGGATTCGGAAATTCCCCCCTCCCCGCGCCCCGCCACCCCCCCCAAATCAACCTGCTCCGATTACCAAATGTTACGAACCGAGATAATTGAATAGAGTTTGGGAGGGAAACGTAGCAAGAATTTGAGAAGAACAGACGGAAACACGGGCAGGATTCCGTGGGTAAGGGGATTTACAGAGGAGGCGGGCGCCGTTTATACTCAACGGTCGCACCGACACACGCACACCGCTCTAGCCCATATACACGAGGCCCAACACAAGAGACGGCCCAAGGACCAGTACTCCTAACACAAAGGTCACGTTTCGAGCCCAATCAGATCCGCTTCTTGCCACCAGCTGTCAAAGCAACCACAAATCTCACTAAGCCCTTCACTAGTGGCGGCGATGACTGCTGCGCTTGGAGGATGAGTTAGTAATTTTTACATATTTTTTATTACTATCTCATTTTTAGCCGCGCACACATATCAAGATTCAAACTTTAAAACCTTTGATTATTAACTTGACTATTTTTTTTAATTATTATAACACAAACTTGATATGGTTGGATTTGTAATTAAATCTACTATCCAAGTATCATAAGTTTATAATAAGTGCAAATAATATAAAATAAAATAAATAGATGATCAAAGTGTGATTTGGGGTACCGTGTCATATCAAGTTGTGTCTTATAAAAAAGAATGGAGGGAGTATGATCCTATTCCGGATTTTTTTTGAACCGGGGAGCTTCCCCATTCGCACTCATTTTGAGCGGAAATACACGGGGCACCGGGTTCAAACCCGGGTGGTCGAGCTCGCGGCTCGGGATGCTGACCAAACGATAGAAGATATATTTTAGTAACTTCATATATTAACTAAAGATAGCATAATCTAGCTCGTTTACTTGGGTAATCAGACTTATATATGTGGATACTACAAAAGTGTCTTTTATCTTGTTAGTATTCTGACCAAACATGCCTTAAGCTTATTTGGTTAGACAAAACTCATCAATTTTACACGCTGACTAAGAACTCTTGGGGATATCCTTGATCTTTTTCATGGGTGGTTTAAACTAGGTTGGTAGGCGCGCTCCGCCGTGCCCGCAACATAATGTACTTATAATTGTTTTTTAATCTCTGGATTTTGAATCACAGTCTATGGATTTGTCTACAGTTTTGATGGGCTTTTCTGTATATAGTACAGAGGACAGTAAAAAAAACATTATTACAATGTGCGGTTAAACCAGCAAACAGATGATGGTAGGTATGATTTATCAGCAAGATAACATGACGAATGAATAAATAATTAAGCCAGAAGAAAACACACAGATCTCATAGTTCACATATGCATATTGCAGTCCGTATTTAAACATATATAGTGCCATGTTCGTAATACTAAGGCACTGTAGGTGCCCGACAGGAGGTAGCTATAGGATTTACATAAATAAATTGAACCCCGACGGCCTCGAAAGGAAGACCCACATGTGTGAGTTTTTCAGTCTTCACTCTTCAGCAGCAAAAGGAAACTAAAACAACATGAAGATCATTTAGGGACTGCAAATAAGGACAGTGATTAGCGTGCATCTGAAATGGAGAGGAACTTGTACGGTTAAACAGGAAAAGAAAATGGGAATGACTGACGTACCACTGGTACACTTGTGATTTTTCTTGCCGCCACCTTTTTTTCACCGGCGGATGAGAAAGAGGTGGCGCCAATAGAGAGAAATGTGTGGGCCAGCCTCAAGGACCGCCTGTGTACAAGCCTTTACACTGGCGGTTTGTGTAAGAAAATCGCCCAGTGTTAACGGACTATTTACACTGGCGGTTTGCATTAGCCAACTGCCAGTGTAAAGCCCATTTACACTGGTGGCTTGTTTACATAAACGGTTAGTGTAAATAGACATTTACATTGGCGGTTGAACTATGTGAACCGCATGTGATACTTATTTTCAGTGGCGTTTTTATGTGAACCGCCACTAATACATCTGCTATAAATACTGCTTCTTCCTCCCCCGACCAGCACTGTTCAGCCGAGCCACCTTCCATTGGTGGCGAACTTGGAGGTCCAAAAATCGCAAAATACAAGGAGGAGGTTTTGCTCTTCATTTATTCGGATGAGGTGGCTTAAGAAGGTTAGTTAATGCCTCTCATAGCTCTTTTTGCATTAGTGCTTCTCACTTTGAGCTTAAACTAGATCTAGCTAGAGAAAGAGAGTTTCATGCTTGTGTTTTGAGAGAGGGGGGGGGGGGTTTTGCTCTTCATTTCTTTGGAGGAGGTGGCTTAAGAAGGTTAATTAATGCCTCTCATAGCTCATTTTGCATTAGTGCTTCTGTAACACCCTAAAATTTGGCCTAGTTTTAAAAACCACTAAAATTTTGAACTTTTTAAAATTTGCATAGGAAATAATATATATAACCAACCTAAACAATTTTTTACAAATAAAACCACATAGGAACATAAAACCTTAGGTGTGCAACTTTGTTTGTGAATGTTTGTTTGGCTTGTTGAACTTATGGTAGGCACCCTTTTACACACTCATGCATTCAAATTTGAATTTTAAATCATTCAAACATATACATATAAGAGATAGGTAATAGAAAAGGGAATTAGAAAATAGAAAAAGCCACTTGGGCTCATTTCCTCCCCTCCCTCCTTTTCGGCCCGCAGCCGTAGCCTAACCCTTCCTCTCCCCCCTCCTCTCTCCCGCGCACGAGCCGACCTAGCAAGCCACGGCCCAGGTCAGCCCGACCTCGCCCGCTCTCCCCTTCTCCCCTTCGCTACCACCGACGCCCCGGGCTCGCTTGTCAGCTTCATCGTCCACCCCGAGCCGGCAAGCCGTACATGGCCCCGTCGCATCGTCAATGCTCGCCAGCGCCACCCCAGTGCCAGCGAAGGTCAGCGGAGGCACAGCGACATCGGGACCCCACGACGCCCCTCTCTTCTCCTCTCCTCCCTCTTCTGCCGCACTATGAACGCGTCAATGATAGCGCCGTGGTCGCCGCCGTGCAGAGCCACCGGAGTAGCCACCAAGGAAACTCCGGCATGCGCACGGGCAAGCGCCAGCCATGGCGATGTGACCACATGAGGTCAACAGCGTGGCCACGTGATGGATAAGGACGGTCGCGTGAAATATCTCTCCGTCAGGACACTGGCCTAGCTGGCCTATAAACAGGCCTGGCCGACAACGCTCTCGCCTCGCCCTCTCCACCATTAGCTCCGTCGTGGGCAGGAACACCCCATCTCCCTCTCTTCTTCCCCTTTCCCCTCCTCTTTCCCCTCCTTTCTCATTTTCCCCTTTCGGGAGTTCGCCGGCGCCATTAGCGACACCTACTCCTTCCTTCCTCTCCGCTACATCTCTAGCCGATTGGAGTGACCGGTGAGCCCCTGAGCTTCCCTTTTTCTTTTGCATTAGGTATTAGGTAGTGTAGTCCTCTGTGTAGCGCTGCCCGCGTGAGCCTGCTCTACTGAGCCACCATGGCCATCGGCCATCATCGACGAAGCCACCCTGGAGCACCCCGTCACCCCCACTCCACTCCCCTCTCGTCCCTTTTCATGTACACGTAGATAGATAGTTAGGATAGGGCCACTAGGGCCAAGTTTAGAGCACGGCGCCACCGCAACCACCCCGGTGAGCCGCCACCGCCACCATAGGCACTCGCTGCCGACAGCGACCCCGCCATCGGCCGCAGCTTGCCCTAGCGGACCCTGTCCACCCCTTAACCACCTCTCCTAAGGGCCAACGCCATCGGCGTAAGCCGCTCCGGCAAGCCCTACTCCCCCTCCATTGTTTCATCGCCAACACGGTCACCATTCGACCGTCACCATCTCCCTCTTCCCCTCTTCTCTGTGTCTTTCATGACACATGGGACCGGAAGGGAACGACGTCACCATCCCCCTCCGTCCTCTTCCGTCTTCTCTTTCTCCCTCCTTCTCTCACTGACACATGGGCCCACGACCTTAACGCCGACGCCACTGTCACTGCTGACGCCAGCATGGGACCCACCTGTCACACACACACAACACACACAACGCGGGGTATGCTTAAGAAAATGCTGGGTACACCCGGCTAGTGTACACAAAGTGCTATAAATACATTTTCCTAGGTTAGAAAAATTCCTAGAAAATTTGTAAATAAACTAGATGAAATAAGAAAATTAATTATGTAGTTCGCACATATTTTCATGCACTAGAGAATACATATAAAATTCCATCTAGATTAATTAGCTATAGGGTAAACTTCTAAAATTCATAACATTTAAACCATAACTCCGATTGGCCTGAAACCACTTCTAAAAATAATCTAAAATCAAGCCCTATCATATGCACTTAGTGCCACCATATAGTTCTATGTTTTCTTGGGTCACTTTTCTTTTGCAGATAGTGGCAGTCTTATGCGACCGATACGTCCGACAGACGACAATAATCGTTAGGAGGACGAAGACCCAAATTTCATAGACGTGCTAGGAAGATGACGACGACGAAGGAAAGTCCTAGCTCCGCTCCCTACCATCTTGCTTTAAAAACCCTAAAATGCTAAAACTTGACTATGAGACTATCACCCTAGAAAATGAGCTCGGTTGATGCGATATAGTTAAGATAAATGGTTATCTTATTATTCTATGAGCTCCACATCACAATTAGAATTAGGGATAATAATTGAACTTAAAATTTGTTAAACCTGAACTAAACCCCAACATGGGGCGAGTGGTGGTAAACTATGGAGGTAGTTTATCATGACAAGGAATGCCTGGATAGGGTTCCTGTGGGAGATACTCGCCTCGGTCACATAATGACTGGTTCATAGTCCCTCTTGCCTAGTGAGTCTTTTCATATAGCCACATGTCTATATGGGTGGGCTTGATCCCATACCCCGTTAGATAGAAGTATAGTTTCTACTAGGAAGGCCGATGTAGGCAATAGAATATCAGGAGCCAGCACGGGGGTAGGCTTTCTTCCGTGTCTAGTTGGCGTGGATGCTATGTGATCTTCCACGTTAAGCTTTAGGTTTTAGGCCACTGTTCGAGCCACTATTTTCTTGGCCATGTTCTAGCCATGTTTTTCTTTTGTGATGATTTGGTATCATCACGCTTGGGAGGATTTGGTATCTTCCTGGTTTTGTGTTCCAACCCCTATGAAACCATGGTAGAGATTATATAGAAATCTAGGTTAGCTTTCCAAGCGAGTACGAGATCTTGTTAGATCTATTTTGTCCACTGATCATGGATGAGGTTGCACCTATCGTGTGGGGAAATTTGTACACCTCTGTAGAGTTTTATTAAATCTATTCGAATAGCCACGTCCTTGGAATGGGCAAATGCTAGGATGGGATACTATGATTAGCTTTACTTTTATGTGCAATGAAACTAGTAATTAATTGATGATTAACCCAGACAATAGTGGGAATGGCAATACTCCGCTAGGACCCACCCTTAAATTATAATCACCACTACACTTCTATTTCTACCCATGGTTGGGACTTGTTGAGTACGTATGTACTCACCCATTGTCAACTCATAGACCTCGGCACAGAAGAAGATTATGACTTCGAAGATGAAACGCACCTTGAGGAATAGGGTTCCCGTTAGGAGATTTGGTCATAGGAATGTGACATCGAGGCTAGGGTTTTGTCCGTGCTCTAGTTGCCTGTGGAATAGGATGCTGTTTCGTTGCATAATAATCCTGCTTTAGACACCAGCAATAATGTCGTTTCACGGGCTTAGCTTTCCACCAACACCAACTCTATAGCCTATGACAATGCCCTTCGGGCCACTATTGTAGACCTTATTTTAGATATCAATAATGCTTAGAACCTTTTATAATATATATGTGTACTATCCCTATGATTAGTGTGTATTTGTGCGTGATCCTGGCGCAAATACAGAAGCACTGAGGACTCTCAAATTGAGGGGCCGACAACTTCTCAATTTGATCTAAAACTAGATCTAGCTAGATACAGAGAGTGTTTCATGCTTGTGTTTTGAGAGAGAGATAGAGAGAGTGGTAGTAGATTTTTGTTTAGGATTTCAATACATGGTATTTTAGAAGGTTTGGATTATAGTGGTGCACCTGTCATAGTTGATTCTCCATTATAAATTTGATTCAAAACTAGACCAAGTGTTTCATGGGGGAGAGAGAAAAATGGTAGTATTATAGAGAGAGAATTGGTATTATCACTTGCTTTAATGGTTGTTATAAATAATGTGGGAGTTAAAATATGTTCTGAAAAAATAGAGAGAGAGAGAGAGAGAGTGTGTGTGTGTTTCATGCTTGTGTTTTGAGAGAAATATTGTTTAAAAAGATTTTAAACAATCTAGTTTATTCACCAAACTAGATGTTTTGAAATTACAATAATTTTTAGTTTATTCAAATAACTACAATAATTTTAATTTTCATCAAATAATTTTAAATGTACCTAATTAATTAGACATTACCATTATAATTTTTGTACGGCTAAAGATGGAAAGATCATTATGGATGTACATCTTATCAAGATTACACCTGTCATACCATTTGGAGGTTCATAAATTTATTGATGTCGCTAGGAGACATGCATGTAGATAGGAGACGAAGTACATATGTTGTCCTTGCATTGAATGCAAAAATGTTGCTGTATTTGAGAATGTGGAAGAAATCAGTTCTCATTTGGTTCACCGTGGTTTTATGAAGGATTACATGATTTGGGTGAAACATGAAGAGGGTAGTTCCGCGCCTTCTGCAGAAGTGAACCCAGTTCATGCTAATGGACTGAATATGGATGATGGGACATGACACCATAGGCCCCCGACTAATCCTGTTATGATGGATCTTAGTGATGATGATGATGTCGGCGTCCAAATTGCATGTGAAGACGTTGACGAAGTTCAAGTCATCGATGAAAGTGAACAAGCAGAGTTTTCAAGGCATTGGTGCACCGTTATTCCGATCCTTCTATGTTCCTTATCAAAGGAATGGAGGCCTTGAAGAAGGCAGCAACAAAGCATTTATACAGAGAGTCTAAGGGTTGTACCGATGAATTCACCACACAGAGAGCTATCCTTCAGTTTTTATGCTAAAATCTTGGTATGGCTGGTCTGATGCTAGCTTCAATGAGTATTTGCGTGTTCTTGCAAAACTCCTTCCAAAGGGGAACAAAGTGCTTGCTAACACATACTTTACAAAGAAGTTAATTAGTCCACTGACTATGGGTGTCGAAAAGATCGACGCGTGTAGGAATCATTGTATCCTATATCGAGGTGACGATTACAAAGACTTAGAGAGTTGTCTGAATTGTGGTGTGAGTAGGTACAAGACCAATGAAGACTATTGGGAAGAAGAGAATGGAGCTTGCATAAAGACAAGGAAGAAGTGAAAGAAGATCCAAAAGAAGACCAAAGAGAGTTCAAAAACCAATAGCAATGAAGAAGTAGACTATTACGCGCAGAGAAGGATTCCTGCTTTGGTGATGTGGTACCTCCCCATGGTTGATCGGTTGAGGTGTTTGTTCGCAAACCCTAAGGATGCAGAACTTATGTGCTAGCATGCTTCAGATGAGCGCAAACACGATGGAAAACTTCGACATCCATCCGATGCCAAGCAGTGGCAAAATTTCAATGACACATACAAGGATTTTGCTGACGAACCTAGGAACGTAAGGTTCGCGCTGAGTACCGATGGAATGAATCCATTTGTTGAGAGGAGCAGCAAGCACAACACATGGCTAGTGATCCTGACCATCTACAACCTTCCTCCATGGCTGTGCTAGAAGCAAAAATACCTTTTGCTAACCATTCTTATTTCTAGACCTACACAACCTGGTGTCGATATGGATGTGTTCCTAGAGCCCTTAATGGAGGAAATGAAAAAACTATGGGAAGAGGGCATGGCCATGTGGGATGAGTTTCGCAAGGAGCCATTCACACTAAAAGCAATGATTTTTGTTACCATAAATGATTACCCAGCTCTCTTTTCATTATCAGGGCAGTTCAAAGGAAAGGTTGGTTGTGTAGTATGCCTTGACAAAACCACACATGTGTACCTTACTGCATCTAACAAGCTAGTGTACATGAGGCACATGTGCTTCTTACTGAGAGGACATAAGTACTATTTGAAAAGCATGGACAAGTACTTTGACAATAGGGATGAATCAAAATCTACTGCTCCATCAGGTACAAGTGCAGGTAAAAGAGTGTTCCTAATAGTCAGTAAAGTCACATTTGTTTTCAGGAAGAAGACCAAAGATGGAAAGAAAAGAAAGGATGTCAAGGCATCGAAAGGGGACACATTCAAGAAGATGTCAATTTTTTCAAGTATTTCCCATACTGGAAAGACTTAGACATATGACACGTGATCGATGGTATGCATGTCGAGAAGAATGTTTTCAATAGCATAATTGGGATCTTGCTCGACGTAAATGGTAAGACAAAGAAAGGACTCAATTCATGTTTGGACCTGGTCAATTTACACATCAGAAAAGAACTTCACAATATACCTCAACCAAATGGAAAGTACTTGCTCCCGACAGCAAGCTACAACCTCAACCCAGAAGAGAAATGTGAGATTTGTGTGTGGCTGAAGACTTTGAAAGTTCCGTCTAGATTCTGCTCCAACATCAGGAGTTGTGTGTCAATGAAAGATCTTACACTCACCAACTACAACTCCCATGATTGTCATATCATGCTGACCACTTTCCTCCCTATTTACGCCAAAATTTGGAAAAAGAACGCGGGAACTCGAAGCTTTCAGGATTGTGTCATCAAGGAATGGATTAGATGTGAATTGGTATCAGCTGATTTAGATGCGATGTCAGAATCGACTATTTTATAGATGACGTCAGCAGACAGTGTCAATGGGCTAAGCTTGAATGGCGTCAGGAAGATGTGTCGGACTCTACAAATAAAAGAAATTAGGGTCCAAGCTATTGTTAAGTTAGGAAGTTTTCTTTTATTCTAAGAATTGTAATAAGTCGTATTTGAGTAGGATTCATATTTAGATTCTGGGTATAAATACTAGGCCCTGGTTATTGTACAAGGACATGAATATTCAATCAATATAATCTTTCCAGCTTTTGCCATCGTATTAGGAGTAGGAGTACTATAGATCTCGGCGAGTTCTTTAACAAACAGGGCTGTATCGACTGATCGACCTTCAACTTGCTTGTGAGTACTATCATGACTTGTATTGTGCTTGTAAAGCTACATTAGCTGATTGATCTTTTATGAGCTATAATATAAGTTAGTTATCGATCCATATCATTGTTTGTAAGACTGCATCAGCTAATTGATCTCTTATGAATCATAATATAGATCAAAGTTATATATCTTGTGTTAAATAACTTGTAGTTTAATATAATATCACCTGTTATCGAATCTGCTAAGCTTAGTAAGATTTTCCTTGCTATTTTTTGGTTGATTCACTAGTTATCGATCTTGTTATAATTAATGTTTTATTAATTATAACAAATCACCCGATTGAGATAGAGATAGATCGACATCATATCATCTTAATTAGTCGTCCTTTGATTTGGTTACCCTTTAAATCTTATAATTGATAGCTTAATTCCGCTAGATCGGCTGTTTTATCTCTATTCAAATCAAACATAGTATGCATCCAAAGTCATGTTTCAATCTTGAATAAACTCACGAGTTAATGAGATTTAATCTAATGACACTACCATAGCTACATCGATCTGATCGAACCTCACGGGTAAGACTTTAGATTAAAAATTATTGATTAGTAGTTTTGTTCATGATCAAGATATGTACTCTGTTTGTTTGCTATGACCGCATCGGCTATTTTAACCGATTGCCTATACTCTCACACATATAGCATGTTTTCATGAATCTATCAACATAGAGATGGTTTTATAGATTCTTTGGTTTTAGTTTGTTATCATTATCATAGCTACATCGATCCGATCGAACCTCACTTTTGATAATAATATATTAGATTCAAACTGTTTGTAGACTCATTTATATTAGATAGTCAATTTATTTGCATGTTATACTCTTTTCATCAAACTTATCGGCTCGACGCTCTATACCAATCATGTTCCATTTAGTCGATGATGTTTTCTTATATCACTTCTTTGCTGGTTACCAATTCTAAAATCAATGACTGTATCAATTGACTATTTAGTAGTATATATTAGAATCTTAAGGAAGGATTTTCTAAATTTTGTATTTGGGTATGTTGTACTTGTTTTTGTCTCGATTAACCAGTCACCATAAATATGCTATGATCCATGGGCATCGGTTATTTTGATTTATGTCATCATCATTTAACATTAGCCGATCATCCTTAATCTGAAGATCTTCATTTCATGAATACGCTGGATATCGACTATTTAGTGGATAGCCTCATCGAAGTGGCTACTTAGCCGCATATTTGGAACTATCTAGAGCAATACCAACATATTCCACCTTAAATTACTGATAAGATTTTTTCTTCTTATCAATTGCAGATCAAATTGACTGGCACGTCGTTGGATTTTTAGAATGGTTTGGTTCTGTGTTGTCATGAATAGAAGGCATTTAATCTTACCTCATGCGGCGGAGGCACTGGCTCATCGGCATGTTCTCCTCCAGGACCTCCTCCATCGCGTGCTTGCCATAGTTGTCTTCATCGGCCATGGGTTTTGGTTTGGATCTTGACTGGAGAAGAAGAAGAAAATGCTAGAGGGTTCTTAAAGGTAGAAAGACGCGAGAGAATGAGAACAGTTGTAGATGTAGATGTGTTTGAGGCTGAGGCCCTAGACTGGTATTTATAGTCATGAAGGCGAGATGGTAGATATCTTGGAACATGGGAAAGCAACCTCAATTAATAGAAGGGAAAGCACCACTTCACTAATACTAAGGGGAACACGTCGTTGATGACTGAGAAGGAATTTGAAGGGTTTTTTTTATGATGAAGGTTGTTTTCAGATTCAGTCAAGTCAGATTAAACATCAGAATCAGAATCAGCTAATTTAAATCAGCTATTCTAGTTGAACCAAGAAGTATAGCAGACCAATAGAAAGAGTATAGTTATCATTAGGTTTACACAGAATACATGCTATAGGTGCTAGAGTATGAATTATAAGTTAAGAGCATCATGAATTGATTTTAATGCCTTGAGCCGAATAGCATCAACTTCTGCAATTTGTTGTTTGTCTTCTTCAGCTGATCCAGGAATGCTCTCAAGACTGCTGTGAATAGCCTTACCTTCTTTAACCTTGGTCAACATCTCTTTTTTCTTCTATTTGATGGCATTGGGGATCTGAGTCAAGTTAGACTCATGACGATCAATGGAGGCTGTCACACTTTCTAGTTCCTGTTCAAGTTCAACAAGCCTAATTCTCAGCTGATTCAGTTCTGGTTTAATTTTGGAAGAAGAGTTCTTCAGATTGTCAATCAATTGTGCTAATTCTTTGGCTTCCTGCTTGTTAGAGTTCTTCTTAGCCATCAAAGCTTCACGGTCTGTTAGATTTCTTTGAGCCTTTTTCACCTTGGGAGCTTGATCTTCGATGTTAGACAGAGGTATCAAGGCTTCAGCAAGATTTGGGGACAGATTATCCTTAATGGCTAAGAAGATTCTTCTCATTGGATCTGCATCCTATACCAAATTGGCTATGTTCCTCTTGAGCATTGGTATCATGTCTTTTAGCTGATTTTTGGTCTCATCTGATAAGTTTTCTTGAGAAATGGTTGATGAGCTTATCTCGCTTTCATCTATATATTTCTCAAAGTTAAAAGAATAGCTCAAAGCTAGAGAGTTAAGTGCCTACATGTGAATAAAAAGGAGTCTTATTAGAAATAGCAAATGAGTTCATAATGAGATGGATGGTGAGAGGGAGACAATACCTTTTCTGAAAGAGACCCTGGTTGAGGAGAAGGAATAGCCGATGATGTGTCAACATCTTTTTCAACATCCGGTTGAATCAACTCTAGGCTTTCGATACTAGTGTCTACAGGCATCAAGAAGTTTTTCAATTTATAATTGCTATGGAAGGATAAAATGAGCATATGAATTTCTTACCATTGATTATTTGCTGAGCTAGAGAATCGACAGTTTGAGTATCAGTATCAACAGGGTCCTCTTCAACTGGTGGGTTGTTAGATCTTTGCTCTTGTGCAGACGTTTTCCTAGGTGGTGTCTGATAAAAGAACAAGATCAAAGAAGAGTGAGGACTGCATAAGATTGAAGGCTTGAGGAGATACCTTTGTAGTATCAGGTGGTGAAGTAGAGAGGTTCTCATCTTCTATCATTTGGGATCTATTAGGGACATCAGTTGTTTCAATTATAATCGGCTCCTTAGGAGGATTAGCCGATGAGAGATTAGTAGATGTTGATTTAAGTGCCTAGGATAATAGTTCAGCACCCAAAGTAGATTGGGATGCAATAGTCGATGGCTGCAAGAAAGGAATTGAATTAGAAATTGAATATCATCTTAAGAGGGAAGATAAGTTAATTTACCTGAGCAACTAATGATTTTGTTCTACAAAGTCTCTTCCCAGTAGTGGTTTTCTGAGTTACACCTTTGGTTGCCTTGCGTATTGAGGAATGATATGTGAGTATTGTTGGGGCAGCTGGGGTTTTCATCAACTTTTTTAGAGTGGGTGTAGTTGATCCCATTCTAGTGGCTAGATATAGTGGATAATATTCTATGGGATGCCCTTTTCTATCCACACATGGGGGATCAAATTCGTTATCATGCAAAAAAATTATTAGATGAGTTGACAGGAGAACTTGTTAGATAATCCTTCTAAAAGAAAGTGGTAAGTTACCTCACTGTCAGAAGCAAAATCATCGTCTAGAGCCAAACAGTTAGGATGAACTGAATTACAGAAGAGGTGTGAGTGCCATTCTTGCACCAGGAGTCAAACATGTTTGAGGAGAAGGTGGCTCTTATCCATTTATGTAGACAAAGAGAAGAAAGATTTGATCCCAACTGGAAGATTCTAGAAGCTTCTATTATTTCACTAATACCTTCTCTTGGCTTAAGAGTATTCCTAAAGAATAACCGAGGAGGCAGATGACCAAGGCCAAATTGACAGGCCATAGAAGAAGAGTTATAGAATTCATAAGTTGGGAGATTATCTAGGAGAAAAGAACCAGTAGCCATTTTGCCATGACCATGACAAAATTCGGCTGGCCGTACGCAGGGTTTGATGACGCAGCAACTGTTTTATCTAAATAGCCTGATTCAAACCAGAATTTGACTGGCAGAACTTGCTCATTATCTTCATCTTCATCATAAGGCAGCCAAGTCAAGATGTTTGCATCAAACCCTCTGTAAAATTTCTTGAAAAGGTGGCCTACATCGATAGCAATTGTTATGGCTGATGTAGCTTCACCATAATTCATATACTATTGAGTTCTTCCTTCTTTTCTTTTATAATCTTTAGCAAAGTTGGAAGAAGGGAAGTTCTGGTTCCTGAGATTGGGTCTTACAATTTTATGCATGTACAGATTCAGTCATAATTGTATCAACCACCAAGGGCCACTGATGGTATGCACTGGTTTATTTTTCAGTAATTAGGCAGCTACTTGGTGCATCAGATGATAAGCAGATCCCAATAGATATTTTCCAAGGGGGATTTCATTACCGGCTGCTAGACGCTCTGCCATATATTTATGATTATAAGTTGGTCCACAAGGTGACCCACAAAAAATGATTTTTTTCTAGCCACATGTTCAAGAAAGCTACATGTTCTCCATCATCAATAGTCGATCCATCACTAATATGATTCAAAATATAACTTGTCCATCCCGTGCAGTCTGATATTTTGGCTAATTTCTTGGATTCATCACTTAAGAAGTCATAGGGTTGCATTGATCATGTTATTCTAAGGCCGGTCAACATGTAAATATCAGCCAAAGTAATGGTCATTGGACCATGACAAAAAACAAAAGCATTCAAAGTGTTGGACCTAAAATAAGATGCAAAGATCAGAAGGGAATCATTTCTCTCCATTCCAAACAGTGAGAGTGTCAAGCATTGGTTTAAATCAGAAATTTCCCAATCTCCAGCTTTCTTTTCTGATACCCTATGGAACAAATCTCTCCATCCTTTAGGCATTTTGGGCCAGTTTCTAAAAGGAGTTTTGGTGTTATAGGAAGATAAATCTATTATAGATTGTTCAAAGAGGATTTGGTTGGTTTCTTGGTTGATAAAATCAGATGGATCAGGATCGCCCATAGGTCCAAGATAATAGGCATTAGGAACAACAACTGATGGAATAAAAATTTTGTTCCTCATTTCCTAGAAACCAGATGGGATGAATTTGAGAAGAAAGGAAAATATAGAGTAGCATCTAATACTTAAAAGACAAAAATATGAAGGCATACCTCAGGAACATGGTTGCTCATCGCCATTGTAGCCGAAATGGATCTGAATCTGAGGAAGGTTGTAGAAAGGTGGCTTGAACAACAGTTTGATAGAGCAGAAGATCTGCTAGGGTTAAGGCTTTGGTGGTGGCGGCTTTGACTATTGAAGCTTGCTCAAGAGAAAAGGGGAAAGTAAGCAGACCGAGCAAGTTGGAAATCAGGAGTCATGCGTATACTTCAGAATGAGCAGTTATAACACGGTGAGTAGATAAATAGAAATTTTGGAATAAAATCATTTTTATCCCAAAATTGGAGGGCATGTGTTTACCCCAAAATTTAGAAAGAAGAATGCGGAAACTCAAAGCTTTCAGGATTGTTTCATCAAGGGATCGATTAGATGTGAATTGGTATCAGCTGATTTAGATGTGATGTTAGAATCGACTATTTTATAGATGACGTCAGCAGACGACGTCAATGGGCTATGCTTGAATGGCATCAGGAAGATGTGTCAGACTCTACAAATAAGGGAAATTAGGGTCCAAGTTATTGTTAAGTTAAGAAGTTTTCTTTTATTTCAATAATTGTAATGAGTCGTATTTGAGTAGGTTTCATATTTAGATTCCGGATATAAATATTAGGCCTTGGTTATTGTACAAGGACACGAACATTCAATCAATACAATCTTTCTAGCTTTCGCCATCGCATTAGGCGTAGGAGTACTGTAGATCTCGGCGAGTTCTTCGGCAAATAGGGCTGCATCAACTGATCGACCTCTAGCTTGCTTATGAGTATCGTCACGACTTGTATTGTGCTTGTAAAGTTACATCAGCTGATTGATCTTTTATGAGCTATAATATAAGTTAGTTATCGATCCATATCATTGTTTGTAAGGCTGCATTAGCTGATTGATCTCTTATGAATCATAATATAAATTAAAGTTATCGATCTTGTGTTAAATAACTTGTAGTTTAATACAATATCATTAGTTATCGAATCTGCTAAGATTAGTAAGATTTTCCTTGCTGTTTTTTGGTTGATTCATCAGTTGTCGATCTTGTTATAATTAATGTTTTATTAATTATAACAAATCACCCGATTGAGATAGAGATAGATCGGCATCATATCATCTTAATTGGTCATCCTTTTATCTGGTCATGCTTTAAATCTTATAATTGATGGCTTAATTCCGCTAGATCGGCTATTTTATCTCTATTCCAATCAAACATAGTATGCATTCAAAGACATGTTTCAATCTTGAATAAACTCATGAGTTAATGAGATCTAATCTAATGACACTACCATAGCTGCATCGATCCAGATCAACCCTCACTGGTAATACTTTAGATTAGAAATTATCAATTAGTGGTTTTGTTCATGATCAAGATATGTACTCTGTTTTTTTGCTATGACTGCATCGGCTATTTTAGCCGATTGCCTATAATCTCACACATATAGCATGTTTTCATGAATCTGTGAACATATAGATAGTTTTATAGATTCTTTGGTTTTAGTTTGTTATTATTATCATAGCTGCATTAATCCGATCAAACCTCACTATTGATGATAATAGAATAGATTCAAACTGTTTGTAGACTCATTTATATTAGACAGTCGATTTGTTCGCATGTTATACTCTTTTCATCAAACTTATCGGCTCGACGCTCTATACTAATCATGTTCCATTTAGTCGATGATGTTATCTTATATTGCTTCTTTGTTTGTTACCAATTCTATAATCAATGACTGTATCAATCGACTATTTAGTAGTATATATTGGAATCTTAAGGAAGGATTTTCTAAATTTTGTATTTGGGTGTGTTGTACTTGTTTTTGTCTCGATTAACCAGTCACCATAAATATGCTATGATCCATGGGCATCGATTATTTTGATTTATGTCATCATCATTTAACATTAGCCGATCATCCTTAATCTGAAGATCTTTATTTCATGAATACGTTGGATATCGACTATTTAGTCGATAGCCTCATCGAAGTGGATACTTAACCGCATATTTGGAACTGTCTAGAGCAATACCAATTTGTTCACCTTAAATTACTGATAAGATTTCTTCTCCTTATCAATTGTAGGTCAAATTGACTAGCACGTCGTTAGGTTTTTAGAATCGGCTGATTTTGTGTTGAAGCCAAACAGATCTTTGGTCTCAGTTCCGCTCAGATCTTCCAGCTTGCTGTGTGTTTATCACATCATCACATTTTTGTGTCAACACTCCCTATTGCCATTAGGGCTATAAAGCCATTGTTTGTAAAGATGGCAATCACAAGATTGTGCTACTTCTTCAACAAGGTCTCATAGAAGGTAATTGACCAGTGATGAATTGAAGTTGCTGTAGGAATTCATCGCGGAGACATTATCATAGTTGGAGATGTGCTTCCCTCCATCATTCTTCGACATCATGGTACACCTAGTTGTTCACTTGGTGGCTCAAATACAGGCATTGGGTCCCTTGTATTTGCATGAAATGTGGACGTATGAGTGTTTCATGTCAATTCTGGATGGGCATGTATCAAATCGTGCTCACCCAGAGGGGTCCATGATAGAGGCCTACACTACCAAAGAGGCCATTGAGTCCGGAGGTCCATTCTACAATAAATGCCTAAAAGACCATATTGCAATTGGTTTGGCTATGTCCTAGCATGAGGGTAGGTTGTATGGAAAAGGGCGAATAGGACGGAAGTCATTCATCCCGTTCGGATTACAACGCAGTCCTAGAGGCACACCACAACATCCTACATCAACTCTTAATAATGGAGCCATTGATCGAGCAACACATGAATGAGGTTCATGAACAAAATAATGGGCACATCGAAGATTGGGTCATGAAGGAGCATAAGCATACGTTCACCACATGGCTGCAAGATCAGAACATTCTAGATGGGGAAACAATGGAGGAAAAAACCATCAAGAAGCTGGCATCTGGACCATCATCACCACATCACTACATGGCAGACGTATGACATTAATGGCTTCACATTTTGTGTCAATTCGAAGGACAAAAAGAGTATGGCACAAAATAGTGGGATTCGCTATGATGCTTTAGATGAAAAAGGTGAATATACTACGTATTATGGCTTCATTCATGAAATATGGGAACTAGAGTACAAGTGTTAATTTTTAGATTCATGTCTTTCGATGCCAATGGGTTGAAGGCCCATGAGGTGTTAGTGTGGACAACGATGGTCTAAGAATTGTTGACCTCAGTAAAGTAGGTCACAAGGATGACCCATGGGTCCTTGGTAACCGTATTGCATAGGTCTTCTGTACACAGGACCTAAGCATTGAGAACAAAACGATAGAAAAGCAAAAGCATGTAGTTGTCTCTAGGAAACAACAAATTATAGGAGTTGATGGTGTGCTTGATCCTGAGGATTTTAACTAGTTCAGTGAAATGCCACTCTTTACAGACCTACCAGAGAAGATAATTAATGTAGATAGAAGTATCCTAGCAAATTCATTGCCCTATTTGCGCCCCGATGGACATGCAAGAACAGTAGCTGGCTAAACTCTATGCTTGATGTCATTTATCATGTAATTCATGTATCGGCTTGTATGAATGGTTTATCATGTAAACTCTGTGCTTGATGTCATTTATCATGTATCATGTATCTAACAATGCACGGTGATTGTGCTCACTCTTCCACAGTTTCCAAATGAATTATTTAGTACAAACCATAATAATTTAGATCAGTTCATTACAAACACATAATAATTTAAATTTGTTCATTACAAACCATAATAATTTATTACAACCAACAATAATTTAAATTCCTAGAACTTCCCAATGTCGAACCACGTACTCGAAGAAGCGTAGATTGTTGATTTCATACGCCAAAATGTGTTGATGTAGTGCAATGTATTCACTAGTGCACTCTCTCTTGCTTCACAAGATCGTTCACAAGGTCTACTAACGACTGATCAGATATGGTCGAGAACCTTCCCTCCTAGTCACAAGAATTTTTCCCTGGATTCCCTCTGATGTTTCCATAGGGCCACCATATTCCCAATTATAACGACCCAATTGGTGCAGGGTCCTTGATTATAATGGCTTCAAAGCTACAACCAGCATATGTAACATCAATCTCCTGAATCTGCAAGTGTTGGAAAAAATGTGGGTATTAGAACCATGCATATATATAGACATAATAATGAATCTGGATATAAGTTATGAGACTGACAACATCATCTATGTTGTCCTCAGCAAGTTGTGCACAAAATCTTCCAATATCATGGTGAAGGCCCACATTCAAAGCTTGAATCCTCATGGAGGAGTATGTAGAAATATTGTACCCAATATTTTGAAGGGCCATTAAACATTCTTGCACAACATATTTTTGTGCATTAATGTCATGATAATCTGCGCAGCCTATCCTCTCGATGTATAAAACCATACCTTGTTGGTTACCCACCCTAGCGAGAATAGAAAAGCCAAGTCGACATTGCTTGAGTCCACCATCTACAGGGAATGTACCCACATTAATGTAATCAACCCTGAAATTTGAGATTGTCTCTCATGAACCATGGTATAGGATGAATTATCTACATTTAACAATTATATATATCAGAACAAAATATCTATAGAGGTGTCTTTAAAACATGTTGCTTACTATGCTTGGATATGGGTGGTTTGCCCTCGCCAATGTTGGTCGAAAGCCCAGATCGTATGCATAATTATCTGGCAGATTCGACGAAGGGAGTTCGGCCATCTCTTCTCCTAAATTTATGTCAAGGAAGAAAAAAAGTTATTAGTAACTTTATAACTTATGCACGAACAAGGTGTGTTGACCTATGCTATGCTACGAGCCATACAACTACTAAATTCAAAGTCAAAGTGTAGACAAATATTCCTCACATGCATTGAAGAGTTAACAAATATTCCAACAATTGTTTGGAAAATAAAATTACAAGCATTAATCTTGAAAAATAAACCTAGACTAATCTATCAACCAGTAGTACCACGTAGAAGAGAACAATAATGACAACAAACTAAATAGCGACGACAATCATGCTGAGCATTATTGGATTTCCACCGTTGTCGCGCTTCAAAACCTTGGCCTCCTGCTTGCAAACTCCATGCTCAACCTTTTTCTCAGATGTGCCATCTTTCATATATGCACCAAATGCCATGATGGCTTCATCTTTGGTCTCATATCTCTTATAGCAATTGTCACAAAATCCTAAGATTTGTTTCTGGCAGTCAGCCCACTGACGGTAAACACCTGGCTCATAGCCACGAAAAACAACATACCAAGGCATAAGTCGTCCTACCAGAACATCAATTAGTAACAATCATGATGAAAAAATAGCAACCGCCAAGCTAAACAGAGAGCCAGCAGCGACCGACGATGGGCACGCGGGGTAAGGGCCTGCCACGGCGCGGGTACGCGGGGCACAGTTTGTCACTGGAGCATGCATGGGGAACAGGCCGTTGGGTAGTGAGCCGGCGACCACGGGGCGTGACGCCCACGCAGGGCACCGGATCTAGCCAGGCGGCCATGAGGCACGAGAGACCACCGACGAATGTCGCTGTTGGTGAGTGGGGAAGGGAGAGGAGGGGGAATAGGGGGCAGAGAGGACTCATCGTGGGGCGCGCATGCGGGGCATGGGCGGTCCGGGCCGGTCGATGGTGAAGGACGTGGCGGAGGACAAAGGGAGCGACGACGACAATGGACGCGACCGTGGAGGAGTGAGGCAGAGCTAGCCGTTGCACTCAGAAAAATCTCCTTAGTGTGTTATTTATAGGGGCTAATTTACACCTGGCGGATTTTGCAAAATAACCACCAGTATTAATAATTAACACCGATGGTTTTCTTAATTATCTGTCAGTGTTAATCTTAAAAATAAATTAAAATAAAAAAGGGTGTCCGGCTAGGAATCAAACCCAGGACCTCAGTATTAAGAGTGTCGTGTGTTACCACTGCGATATGCTTCTAAGACCAATGTAGTTGGTTTAGAAATTCTTTTAATCACTAAAATCATTTTAAGAAATGATAGCTTCAAGCTTGATTTTGAGACACTAAATGTTTTCTACTGGAAAACTCATAAATATAAAAGTTGTAGAACTCATCAAGATCTACAACTTTTGTTTTGGTCATATTTTCATGTCACTAAATTTGAATAATTCAAAATTTAAATTTCAACAAATGACAACTTCGAACAAGGTTTTGACACACAAATGCTTTCTACTCAAAAAGTCATTAACATAAAAGTTATAGTACTCATCAAGATCTACAACTTTTATTTTGGTCATTCCTTCATCCGACAAAGTTTTAGTAAACATTGTCACAAATCCGCATATAAACTATGTGAGAGATTTATGGATTTGTGTACAATGTTACTAAAACTTTGTCGGATGAAGGAATGACCAAAATAAAAGTTGTAGATCTCAATGAGTTCTACAACTTTTATTTTCATGACTTTTTGAGTTCAAATTATTTGGTGTGTCAAATTCTTGTTTGAAGCTGTCATTTGTTGAAATTCTAAATTTGAATGGTACAAATTTAGTGACACGAAAAGATGACCAAAACAAAAGTTATAGAGCTTGATGAGTTCTACAACTTTTATTTTCGTGACTTTTTCAGTTCAAATCATTTGGTGTGTCAAATTCTTGTTTGAAGCTTGTCATTTGTTGAAATTCAAAATTTGAATGGTTCAAATTTAGTGACATTAAAAGTTGACCATAACAAAAGTTGTAGAGCTTGATGAGTTCTACAACTTTTATTTTTATGACTTTTTCGGTACAAATTATTTGGTGTCTCAAAATCAAGCTTGAAGTTGTCATTTCTTAAAATAATTTTATGGTTAAAACAATTCTGAAACCAACAATGTCGAACTCATAAGCATAGCGCAATGGTCACACCCGGGCCTCGTAATCCTCAGGTCGTGGTTTTGATTCCCGGTTGGGACACCCTTTTTTATTTTGTTTTTATTTCCACTGGCGGGGGATGAAACAAACCGCCAGAGCAAATCTATCTCCACCGGCGGTTGGTATAAAAATCTGCCTATACAAATGCCGGCTATGTATACCCGCGGGCCAAGAGCCTCTGAAAATTTGAAGTCTGGTGGCGCACTTTCTTCCCCAAGACGCCGTCAGGCTGCCCAAATTTTCCATCGCTGCCACGCCATTCCTGCCTGCGCCACGCGCCGTCCCACCCCACACCTCGTCGTCCCCGCTTGTGCCGCCGGAGCCCGCCTCAGAGACCTGCCGTCTCGGCCGTAGCCCCGCCCGCCTCAGAGCCACGCCGTCTCAGCAGCGCCTGGACCGCCGCCTCGGAGCTCTGCCGTCTCACCGCGCCGAAGCCCCGTCTCACAACCTCGCCATCTCAGAGCCATGCTAGAGCCCTGCCTCGGAGCCTTGCCATCTCTGCCTGCGCTGGAGCCCCGCCCGCACCGGAGCCCCGGCCGTCTCGGAGCGTCGCCCGCCTTAGAGCCCCGCCTGTGACTGAGCCCCACGCCTTGGAGCCCCGCCACCTCGGAGCGCCACCCACCTCGGAGCGTCGCCCGCGTCGGAGCCCTGCCTGCCTCTACCACGCGCGCGCCACCAAGGTCTGCATCTCACCTGCTCCTCCTGTGCTCCGCTTGTGCCGCTGAACCCCGCGCCGCCACGCGCTGCCTTCCCTGGAGCGCCGCCGGGCATGCCGCTGTCCTACCTGGGCTAGCCTATGTGGCACATTTCCCTAGGCCAAAATCCTAACTGGCCCATTAAGGGCTTGTTTCAACATCTTTTTTTTGAAACTTTGTTTCAACATCTTTACTTGTATGATTATATGTTTCAACATCTTTACTTGTATATTATGTGTTATAATCATAAAATTAATTCTAGGGTAGTTTTTTTTTGTTGAAAAAAATAGATTAGTTCTAGGGTCGAATATTACTCTTTATATTATGCTGGTTATTATTTGTACATTGTTCGATATATATATATATATATATATATATATATATATATATATATATATATATATATATATATATATATATATATATATATATATATATATATATGGAGAGTATATTTAGTAGCCAGCTACAAAATAAGTTATTCCGTAGCCACCTCCATTTATGATAATTTTATATACTAATTTAGGATAATGTCAATACATATTTACAATAGTTGGGTTACTATAACATATGGAGATATTTACCATAACGTTACAGTAAACCACTTAGTATAAAGTTACTATAATCTCGTAAATTAACATAGTAATTATCGTAACTCAAAGTGGCTACAAAATAAGTTATTTTGTAGCCAGCTACAGGGTAGTAGTTCTCTCTCTCTATATATATCTTTGTGTGTGTGTGACTGGTTGTTCTTCGTAGATAACTTCTCAATTGCGGAACCAAACGGAGGGAGATGCATCGGATTCCGCACCAGAGGCAACTAAGACATCCGCCGAAGATAGGAAGTGGAAACGTGAAGCCTGTTCGCTTGGTCGTATTTGGCTTATAAGCCATGGCTTATCAGCCAACGAATATTATTTTTCTCTCACACCAAACCAGCCAACAGTACTTTCAGCCATGGCTTATAAGCCAAACAAGCCCAAACAAACAAGACGGTGGGGAACGGGCGTAAACAAGTGGTCGGATCATACATATTCTGTTATAGAAGTAAGCCCAAAAGGAGAGCCCATACAACCTATAGCGGTGGCAGCTAAGTATAGAAACGCCATTGGTTTCCTTGTTAGGCACAATCTTGACATCACAATCTCTAATTGGAAACTAGTGCCGAAGAAAACCAAAAAGGACTTGTGAAAAAAGTTGAGAACAAGGTTTATTTTCGCAACCGAGTCATGAAGCTGTCGCAAAGGTGTACGCAATGAGGCAGTGTGCAATTAGCTTTCATAACTGGAAGTCTAAATTGAATACCAAGTTCGTGAAGAAAGGGTTGGACTGCAACGAAGAAGTACCCAAAAATTATAGCAGCAAAGTGGAAGACCTTTGTTGAGAAGAAGACATCAGAAGAGTTCTTATCTAAGAGTCAAGCCAATACTGAACTTGCAAAGAATAACATATACCACCACCGCCTTGGAACTGGTGGTTACCAGCGTGCGATTCCCAAATGGAGGGCATAAGAAGCTGCAAGGAAGGCGGCCGGGTTACCGGTGTTGTTGGAGGATGTACCCGAAAGGGCTAGAGACTGGCTTCGTGCGTAGAAACCACAAGAAAGTGAGGCTGGTTTGTCATGGCCAGATCCAATGACCGATGAAGCAGCCAAGAACATTTTGGCCGTGGTAGCTAAGCAGAAGGAAGGATCATTCAAGCCATCAAGAGAGAGGGACACCCTTAGTGTTGGTCTGGGTAGCCTAGAGCACCCCAGTCATGTGTGAGGCGTCTCATCCCATTTGGGTTGGAAGGAAGGATTTCCTGAGCATGTCGAGATGTATAGAAAACACGACCGCTATACGGAAGCTATGAGAGATTATTTTAAGGAGGAGGCTAAGCAAGAAATGAAACAAATGTTGGTTGAAATCAAGGCCAATCCTGATTTTGAGATAAGGCAACAATTGGTTAGTGTAATGTCAAGTCAACAAGTGTCGACAAGTACTGCCACCACAAATGATCACACAGACGCCACAGATGCAAATGGTCATCACACAACCCTCGGATTCTCCAATAGTTCTAGACAATATCAGATCTATGGCAAATAGGGAGCACTATGCAGTTGATGACATCATCGCACCGACAGCTTGCTCCCTAGTTATATCGTATGGTATCACCAATATCCGTATGATAGAAGTTGCCACTAGTATGGTGATCCCTAGGCCGCGACTATCACAACAAGAAAATGCCAGAGGAGTACTGTAGGGTAGAAGTGTTGACAGTCGTCGAAGGACATAGGGATGACTTCCTAGACATCCCCACTCGTGACGGTGTCGAGAAACTCGGTCAAGCTATCAACGAGTTCATCTTATGGCCTCGACAGGACATTAGGTTGAATGATCCTATTCCATCGATACCATTTTTCGGAGTGGATGATGGAGGGTTCTCACATGCAACCTCGCCATCTCATCATACCCGACCATCTCGTGACGCACCACCATCACCAGAACCTAACCCACCACCATCATTTAGCCTCCACACCCTCTCGGAGCCTAACCCACCATCATCCCTGAGCAAGAAGGATGCCTCGTTGAAACCTAAAGGCCATGTAGCTAAAGGGAACCTTTAGTCTATGCAAAAAATGGTTACGCCCTTAGGTAAGGATGAGACATCACTGGGGGCCATGAAGAAGTGGATGGCTGAATTTGCAAGGAAACCAGACACACGTTCCAGTCGTTAGAAAGCTGCCAAGTCCGCCTCCAACAAGATCACCATATGAAGCCTACGAGAGAGGATTACAATAATGTCCCCACTGATAAATATGTTCCAGACAGGCCTCTAGTCCAGTGGTGTGAACTCCATGGTGTTCCACGTGCGATGAAGAGGTTGCATGACTGGTATATGAGAACATCTTAGGTTGAGATCAATGCCTTCTCCGTAGCTGTACCACCACCAGCTTTTATGGGTGGCAATAGCAAGAATATTGTTGACTTCAAGGACATTTGGTTGATGTTTTGCCTCCAAAAACTCGACATCCAGCTCATGAGCGTGTGGTGCCTGTATGTGTCGCTCATACATAACTATGTTTTATTACTAATTAATATAATGTTAGGGCATGAAGTATCTGACAATGTCATGCGCTCTACAGAATGCAACAATTAGACCAGGAGATGTGGTATACTGAGAACCCGTTTCTTCACGAGGAGAAAAAGGTTGGGTATCTCGACCCGGCCAGAATAAGCCAGAACGAGCACACAGTGGTTATGGGTCCTGACCATGACTTATTTGTGGGCAAGACCGATGATGAAATAGCCAAAATTAGAGTGGAGGTGCAACGAAAGCAGGAAACAACAGTGGCCACCTACATAGGAAACACGTTTCTTCAATACAAAAACAGGAGTATTGTATGTGCACCATACATGTTCAAGTATGTTGGTCCTAAACTCCCTTAATAATTTTTATTTATAAACTTACTACTGTCTTAAAACATGACTTCATGAAATTCGTACAGTGATCATTAGATTTGTATATTCATTTATCTCCATGAAGGACGACTTTTAGTCCTTGACTCCACAGATTTCCCACGGAGCAGTTATCAAAAGTTCATCGATATTTTAGATCAGTAAGTCAAGATTTGCATGCGTGCTTTTCAACATTTCTATATCATATACGAGCGTTTGGATCGATATGACTTGTTGAATTCATTCGAGCACAGCAGGGCATATAGGTTCTACAAGTTCAAGGGTGGACGCTACGATTTTAAAAAAGCCGGAAAACCGCTACATGTGCGGATTAACTTTAAGATAAATTTTAAATAAACATACATATTTGTCTTTTGTGTGTGTGTGTGTGTGTGTATATATATATATATATATATATATATATATATATATATATATATATATATACATACACACACACACACGTAGCAACTATGTAACCACTTGCCAATTCTTATATAGTGCCACAAGCAACCACCAGGATCGGTGCTTTGTGGGTACTATGTGTACGAGTTTCTCAGAGAAAACGGGAGATACACCAACAACCCTAGCAAAGTAAGTAATAGTCATAAGTGAAGTTTTGTCACTACTTATGCCTTCTCCGTATTGGTTAGTTGTAAATGTATGATGACTTATTATTCTTTTCGCAGGTATACAACTGTACGCCTCCAGAATGGTGAGCTCATGGCCATTTGCGAGGACTTCTGTCGGTTCATCATGAAAGAAATAATTCACTTCAATGGGAAGTATTTTGATCCGGACTCGGAATTAGCTCAACTACAGTACCGAGATCTCGTAGATATTGCCAGGCTAGAGCTAAACCACGAAGATTATTAAAGGAGTACGTCATGCGACGACCAAGCTAGCTATGAGTGGAAAAAACTTTGTTTAATGTATACATTATTAGCGTGTGATGACTATGGTAAACTGCAACAAATAATACTTTTTTCATGGATGCAAAAATAATTTTTTTGTGATATCTATTTGGATTCGTTTCAATTTTTATACAATATTCACTGGCAGGAAATAAATGACGGGAAATAAAAATAACTCACTGGTGGGAAACATATGGCGCCAAATTTTGAATTTTTAAAAACAATTCACTGACGATTTTGCTAATAAACCGCCTCTGGAAAAATTATTCCAGAGGCGGCAGATTTAGGTGAACCACCTGTGCTAAAAAAGCAACACTGGCGGCTGACTTAAACAAACCGCCAGTGAAAATGCTTTAACACTAATGGACTTGTTTACTTCAACCGCCGGTGTAAACACTATTATCACTGGCGGTTGTTTTAGAGAAACCACTAGTACAAAGTTATTTCTACTGACGTATCTTAACTAACTGCCTGTAGTATTATTGATTTGTGCTAGCCTTTCACACTGGCGGTGGGTTCAACCGCCAGTAGAAATGCCTCTGGAACCTCCTGTGCTGAGCTCTAGTGTACTTATACTCCTGCTCTAGGAAGGAGCTAAGTTGGAGACTTCGTCTAGTACGTGGTTTCTTATCTGCATTAGAATAGCAAGCATACATACTCTTGCAGCATTAAAGGATTCCAATGGCTATGTGGCACTAAGCATAATGTATATACTGTCGCTCTTCTATCTCAATGGAGTGATTTGGAACCAACGTTATTAGAAGGCTTGTAACTTGCAGCCTCTCTTTGTATCCTGAAGACATGGGTCTATCAAGGATAAGTATTGGAAATGGAGAGAGGAAAAGCTTATTACAGTGCTATCTATCTTTTCTTCATTCCAACCTTTGTAGGCAAATAATATCTGATGGGTGATGGCATAGAAATATCAGCAATCGACAAAATGCTAGGCACAACAATATTTGTACCTGAATTAAATTAAATTAAAATATTTGGGTTGTGGAAATTATTGTTTGAGAAATTAATTCATATCTGAGTTAGTATAGATAGGGTAAAGCTGTTGTGAAGGAATATTAGCAGTACCTATGGGTGAATTTGGAAATCGTTTCTGTACCTAGGTTATGCTAGGCGGCAGTGCTGAGGTTGAGACTCGATGTTCACCGTGTACAGGGAGACCACTGCATAGGTAAGCAGCAGACCTGTGGCAGATCATTGCAGAGGTAAATAAGAGGACATTTTCAAAGGAGCCATTATCAACAGGCACTGAGCATAGGCAATGGTAACTTAACAAAATCATGAATAAAGGCTCACTTGAGAAAAATGCAGAGGACAGTAGAAATATTGCATATTTCATCTTCTATGTAACAGCTTCCATAGCCGAATTTCTTCTGAAGCGCCAACCAAAGAAGAAAATCACTACCCTTGTAGTCAAGAGTATTGGCTTCATGCCTTCCTGGAGACACATTTGGAGCAGTGTAGCTCTAATAAAAGGCTCTAGCTATGCCATGTTTTTTCCCCTGTAATCATAATCATATAGTTTTTATGTTATCTTGGAAATCTAACCCAAACAATCTGGCATAAAAAAAGTCCGAGACTGGTTGGCTCAAGCACATATCTTTCACAGCAGAAAAAGCTTGCTGAGGCTTTCTGCAAGACACTGCAGAAAATGTAGACCATGAAAACCATTTTTAAGCTATAAATCGAAGCATGGTAGAAATATTATTTAACACAATGAGATGTACAAAAAAGAAGAGATGGACCACAGAGAACGAATGGTCTACCTTAGTATATGCAGGATGTAGCAGCTGTCTGTACATGTTCACAAACTTTTGCTTGTAATCATGAACATGAACTATGATCTATGCTAATGATGTATCCTAATCAGCAAAAGTTCTTTGGTGCTTCCTTCGTGAGTGTCTTGAGCTGAACGGGTATGAGTCGTATGAATTTGTGGCATCCATGTGGATTGCTAATAAAAAACACCTGGTTACTAATTCTGTCATTGCTGCTGCCTTATGGTGCCTGTGGAAACTTCGTAACCAAATCTGTTTTCAGGGGGGAGTTTGGACAGGTGTGAAGGTGCTGCTGCTGTGGATCTCCAAGACATTGAGAAGATGGAAACCGCTGTTCTCTAGAGCACAAGAGGCGAAGCTGGAAAAGATCATTCACCGGATGGAGATGGAAGCGTTCCAGCCGCCAAGAATCTGCTGGCATCAATCCAGTCGACCAACATTGGGATCCCAGCCTTCGGTTTTGGACTCAAGAAATGTGATTCAGCTGAGTTCTGACTTAAGTCCTGTAGAACCTGCTTTGTCTGATCCGATCGTGTGTGGTCGTGTGAACCTTTAGAACGTTTGTTTTGGGGCGGACGCGCCAATACGCCTATGCTGTAAACGCTCTGTTGACGCTTTATAATCAGTAAAGCAGGGGGAACCTCCTTTTCTAACAAAAAAAAAAAATCAGCAAAAGTTAAGACTCTGAGATGTCTGAGAAATGAAGATGCAACTCAGTGAATTATAGCTGCAAAGTAACTGTAGTTGTCATAGTAAAATATATACCTTGGCTGAACTGATGAGCCTGCAAAGGTAGGAAGCAAATATCAACACAGAGACGCACATATACAACATAAAGGCAACCAGGGCACGCAATACCAAAAATAGGCATACATAATTTCAGAACTTGGCTAGTCCAAGCATAGAAAATCTATCCTGAACAAATGAGACAAAAGAAGCATCATCTAATGTTTGATGCTATCAATATAAGCTCTATAACTCTGCAGTTGCCCGATAACTGAGAACTTGGCTTGTTTAAATCAAATCAGCCGCCATTATCGTTTGCATGAAAATGGTATGCCTAGATCATTTTTCTGTTCATGATTTTCATGCACTTGACCAAATAGGTAAAGGTAATAAGCCATCTCTATTTTGTAATCCAAATCTTGGACCGAAAATATCTGATGAATGCAAGTTACAAAACGATTGACAAAATGAATCCCTAGCATCAGCAATATTATCTCAAGAGGCATCTTTTCATTTTTCACAAAATTTACTCGAATTAATTATAAAGTGGGGTTAAAGTTAGGCATCCAATTATGCACAAGTTAAAGGTGACTCAGTACAGACTACAAAGATACCAGTGACTTGAAGAAGTTCACGGGACGGATCTTATCAGAGGTGGGGCAGGGGTCAAGGCTTCATATTCTGCAAAGGAATTGATGTAGTCAATTATTTTAAAAACAATTTGCAAGTGTGGTAAGCACAAGTTAGATAACTATAGTCCTAGGCTGATAAGGCAAACATGGAAAGAACAAAGAGGCCCAATATAGGTTACCAGCCGGGGTTGGGTCTGGAGAAGCAGCAAGCAGTCGGTGTTCAGCAGCAGCAGGTGTCAGGGAAAGGGGTAGCAGGGTCTGAGCTTGGCGCGGCCAAGGTAGACAAGCAACCAAATCAAATTCTGCAGGGTTCTTCTTCGGCTGCTGATGCAGGTGGTGTGCAAGTCGGTAATTGCAACGACCGGGGCTGGTGCTGCGGATGGGATTCAGAAGACAGTCACTGCCAAGATGTGCAGGCGGTGTGGAGTGAAGGGTCACTTGATGTTTGAGTGAACGGTGACATGCTTTTGTGAAATTTGTAAGAGCACTGACCATGCCATGAGTCGGTGCCTGGTTGTCAAGCAGCCAAAACCAGTAGCTCAGTTGGTTGGTCAGGCAGCCGATGCACTTGCTGGTTTTCATATTCCACATGCACCAATTCAGCCAACCAAGAGAGATTCGAGAATGGCACTAATCTCGACTTCTGCCAAGAATCTGACGGAGGAGGAGGTTGCGGCATTTTCACGTGTGCTGGTTTCTGATACTTTTACTTGGGAAGTAAAACGGCACAGTGGTTTTGAGTTTAAGGTTCTTTTTCCTACAAAAGGGGATCTTACAAAAATGACAAAGTTCAATGCAGAAATGAAAGAAGGGGTCACTCTCAAATTTCAAGAATTTAAGGAAGATGAAGAGTACTTTGGACATGCTCTACCTGTGGTCTGGATGCGAGTTATGAACCTACCATCGATCTTGAAAGAATATGTCATTTTGTGGGCACTAGGAACCCTTTTCGGTGTCACTCAAGATGTAGATATGGTGACTACTAGAGCGAATAGTTTTGGGCGATTTGCAGTGGCAGTGCTAGAACCCCAAGCAATCCCAACCAAGCTAGATGTCATCATTGGTAATAGATACTTTCAGTTGATTTTTGAAGTTGAACCTTATTTGCCAAATATTGGGCCGCGGAGCATTTGGAACACTTAGAATGGTGGGAATGAAGATCATGGTAATGGGGCAGCGAAGGATACTGAGATGAAGGAGACACAAAATAATGGAGGTAGTTGAACCTTATTTGCCAAATATTGGGCCACGGAGCATTTGGAACAGTCCGAATGGTGGGAATGAAGATCATGGTAATGGGGCAGCGAAGGATACTGAGATGAGGGAGACAAAATAATGGGGGTACCTTTTTATCAGATGTAAGTGTGGGAAATGCAGACAACACTAGCATAAACGGAAAAGAAGCTAAGGCACCTGAGGCACAGATGAACATTGATTTCTCGGAGGATGATTTGCTAGGTGAGGAGAATGACCTCAGTGAGGCAGCACGTGACTTTGTGGGAGTCAAAAAGGGTCACTCGGTGAATGTTAGGAGTGCAACGTCACTTACATAGTCAGCACCAGCACGTTTGCTGCAGCGGTCCTCGCAGCTAGTCCGGTCGGGCGGGAAGCCAGCGACCTCGGCCATGGTGGCGGCAATTGTGGAGGGTGGCTCCAAGGGCCAGACGCTGCAGCCCACAATGGGGCTGACGACACAGACCGTGGATGCAGATCAAAACTTGGGGAAGATGTTCACGTCGGCTACTTTGGTTGCAGCTCTTGATCCTCAGGAAAATTTCAAGCAGTCATCTATCGTAAATGATGACGAACAAATGGAGGTTTCGGTGGGGCAGCAGAAGGAGAGGTTGTAGATGGTGCACTTCTTGATGCCATGATCGAGGCTGGAGTGACGGCTGATGGTGGTTCGAAAAAGGAATTGGGAAGTGTTATGACAATGGCGATACTGTCAGACGGAGAGCTTACTCCGGTGCAGCGTAGCAAGCGGAATGCAGACGTGGCTGATGTAGACTCTCTTGAGAAGGCAGAAAAAAGAGTTGTTGTCAAGAACCTCGAGGAAACCCAAGGTAAGGCAAATGTAAATTCAGTTTGTTCATTTTCTAATGTTCGTATTGAGCAAAACTTAGGGGGAGTGGGCATTAGTTTGGGTGACAAAGAAAATATAATTCTTGGGTCTGTAGCTTTAATCAAGGATGTTGAAAGGGACAGATTGAAACCTTCTAATTCTTTTAACAAACTTGAGAACGAAACTGATATTGAAGAGGATGAGATCGATCCTGACATTTCCACTCTAAGTCGACTCTGTGGCGACTTAACGGAGGAGGTGGACAATAATAGTGCGGACCTTGATGGAGTACTTGTAAATGTACCCATCAAGGTGGCAAAGATTAGAAAGAAAAAGAAGCCCCTCAATAAGAATACAGCGGCAAGGAAAAAATTTTGTTCTAACGAAAGGTGTGTTATGGAATTGTAGAGGGCTGCGGGACCTAGCTAAACATATGTTCTTACATGATGTGGCTGAGGATAATAAGCTTGATTTTATAGCTCTATCAGAAACCAACAAAAATAGTTTCTCGACTCAATGTCCAAATTTTTTTGGCGTGGGGGCTGATTTTGTTTGGCATTGGCGGAGCCCTCGTGGTATGTCCGGAGGATGCTAATGGGGATAAATCAAGGTTGTTTTGAAATAGAGAACATTGTGGATGGAGATTACCATATCAAGTTTGTATTAAAAAATAAAATAGATGATTTTCGATGGGCCCTTTTGTTTGTATATGGTGCAGCACAAGAGGAACACAAATAATACTTTTCATCAGAGTTTAGTACGAGCTTGTACTAGCTGTGGGGATCTACCTTTCTTAGTAGGGGGGATTTCAATATTATCAGGAATCCATCCAAAAAGAATAATTCAAGATATAATAATAAGTGGCCACTCTTGTTTAATGTTGTTATTGAAACGTTGAATTTAAGAGAGCTAGAGATGACGGGTAGAAAATATACGTGGGCTAATTATGTAGAGGTGCCAACATATGAAAAGTTGGACCGTATTTTGGTAATAACAGATTGGGAACAAAAATTTCCACTAGCTTTCGTTCAGGCACTTACCCGAGAAATCTCAGATCACACACCGCTTTTGCTAGATGGAGGAGAACCATCTCATAGAGGCAATGCTAGGAATTTTAAATTCGAATTGGGATGGCTAACAAGAGATGGTTTCTTTGACCTGGTGAGAGAGGTTTGGGAATCTGAGAATAGGGGTTGGTCACCCATGGAACGGTGGCAAAATAAAATAAGAAGATTGCCATGTTTCCTTAGAGGATGGGCTAAGAATTTAGTCTCACAAAACAAGAAGCATAAATATAATCTTTTAGCCAAGATAGATGTCTTAGACAGAAAGGCAGAGACTGTTGTCACCGCATGAGGAGGATCTTAGACATCTCCTCAAAGGGCAATTAACTAAGTTGCTGAGAGAGGAGATTTACTGACTCCAACGATCAAAAGCAACAAAGTTATTGCAAGGAGACGATAATACTAAGGGTGTGTTTGGTTGAGCTATGGCTATGGGAAAAAGCTGCTGTGGGCTGTGAGCTGTGGAAAAGCTGCTGTGGGTTGTGAGCTGTAGAAAAGGTGAAAGCTGTTTGGTTAAACAAGTATAAAATATACCTTCTATCTTTATCTCTCTTGAAACAACTATGGAAGAGCTTTTTATTCCACCAATTTTGAAAAGCAGAAAGCCAAAAGCCAAAAGCAGGGTCAAACCAGCTTTCAAAAATATACTATGGAAAAGCAACTGCTTCTGAAAAAGCAGCCTCCGAAAGCAGCCCCTTTGGTTGGGCTTTTGGCTTTTGGGGCCAAAAGCCAAAGCCAAAAGCCCAACCAAACGGACCCTAAGTATTTCCATCTGGTGGTAAATGGGAGACACAAGAAAATGAAAATTGCACAGTTAGAACAGGAAGAAGGAATTATTGTTGGAGATGCGAACCTGAAAAATTTTATAACTGAATACTATAAAGGACTATTTGGACCTCATATACAAAATTCTTTTTCAGTGGATGAGACTTTGAGGTATAACATACCTCAAGTGTCAGAGGAGAAGAATCAGGTATTGATGGCTCCATTCAGTGAGGAGGAGGTTAAAATGGCAGTCTTAGATATGGAACATAACAAGACACCTGGTCTAGATGGCTTTCCCGTTGAATTCTACCAATTCTTTTGGGAGATTGTGAAGCCGGATTTGATGAGCCTTTTTCATGAATTCTATGCTGGGAGACTACCCATTCATAGTTTAAATTTTGGGTACTTACTTCATTACCAAAGATTACTGATGCGGTCCTGGATACAACAATATAGGCCAATATGCCTTTTAAATGTGAGCTTTAAGATTTTTATGAAAGTACTAAATAATAGATTATTGAAAGTGGCAGACAAGCTGATAGGGCCATCTCAGACGACTTTCATCCCAGGTCGCTATATAATGGAAGGTGTTGTAATCTTACATGAAACAATTCATGAGTTGCATAAGAAAAAACAAGATGGTGTCATTTTAAAACTAGACTTTGAAAAAGCATACGATAAACTAAAGTGGCCCTTTATACAACAAGTTCTTAGAATGAAATGGTTCTCATCAACTTGATGTGAATGGATTTCGAGAGTCATCTCTAGAGGGAGTGTTGCAGTAAAGGTCAATGATAATATAGGCCATTATTTCCAAACAAGGAAAGGAGTGCGTTAAGGGGATTCATTATCTCCGATCCTATTTAATATAGTGGTTGACATGTTGGCTGTCCTTATTTCACGAGCTAAAGAGGCTGAATAAATCAAAGGGGTTGTTCTGCATTTGGTAGATGAGGGACTTTCAGTCCTTCAGTATGCGAATGACACTATTATCTTTATGGACAATGATCTAGAGAGGATAAAAAACATGAAGCTCTTGCTTTGTGCTTTTGAACAATTATTAGGACTCAAGATCAATTTTCATAAGAGTGAATTGTTTTGCTATGGGGCTGCCAAAGCCAATCAAAATGAATATGCACAAATTTTTTGGTGTAATGTAGGGTCATTCCCGTTTAGATACCTAGGAATTCTGATGCACCATAGAAAACTCATGAATAAGGACCGGAAACATCTTGAGGAAAGATTTCAAAAAAGACTCAATTGTTGGAGGAGTAAGATGTTGTCAGTAAGAGGGAGGCTTGTTCTAATTAACTCTGTTTTGAGTAGTCTTCTCATGTTCATGTTGTCCTTTTTTGAAATTCCTAGAGGGATTTTGAAGAAGTTGCACTACTTTAGATCACGTTTTTTCTGGTAGAGTGATGAACATAAGAAAAGGTATAGATTGACTAAGTGGGAGGTAGTTTGCACACCGAAAGACCAAGGAGGCTTGGGAGTCCTAAATTTAGATGTTCACAATAAGTGCCTCCTAAGCAAATGACTGTTTAAGTTGATGAATGGAGATGGGGTTTGACAACAATTGCTTAGGAATAAATATCTAAGGAACAAAAGTTTGACGCAGGCTCAATACATGCTCGGGGATTCTCAGTTTTGGGCTAGCCTTATGAAGGTCAAGAGGGAGTTCCTATCGTTGGGCAAGTTTAATCTAGGTGATGGGTCCCAAGTGTGATTTTGGGAGGACTCGTGGATAAGACCGCTATAACACCTCTGGTGTTACGAGCTCGCTAAGCACTAAGACTATGGCCTGAGAGATAGATCTATAAATATAGTGAGTTAGTTACTTAAATGCCTATATGTGTTAATAAAAAATCCTAACGCGAAGAGTAGAATAATTAGTTCTAAACACCGACACGGAAGCAATTTTTATAAACAAAAATTAAATATAATTTGTATGTAGCACTTGAATAAAGTTTAGAGTGTAAGTGTAGTAGATGGAAATGCAACATTAATTTTTGGAGAATAAATACTATTAGTTAGTAATTTGGGAAGTTCAAAAAAATCAAACTTGGGATTTAAGAAGGGTCATTTCGTTGCCGGCAAACTGCTTGAACTTGTGTTTAAAAGTATCCTTCTTTAGACAAACTAATTAGGAATGTGCTTAGATATTTTGTTTCTAAGAGTTAGTGTGTAGTATGGGCTAGGTCATGGTACAATTGTTAGTTGAATCCAGCAAGGTTTAGATCTTTTAAAAATTCAATCAAAAGTGTTAGGGGAGGTTAGTACTAATCGGACATGGAATTCTTGTAAGTCTGAAATGATAATAGACAATGCTATTTTGTTATTTAAATTTTAACAAAAACACTATAGAACATGTATGTGACACCTCAATAAAATTTGAAATGTTATATTTGTAGATGGCAATGAAATACTTGGTGTTGAGAGATAATGTTGTTAAGTACTATATTCAATAGCTTAAAAGGGCAACTAGAAATAGAGATCCATTTAACACTTAGAAAAATTCATGAACTTTTGGAAGATTAGGCATTGTGATGTTTAGCAATTTTTGTAGAGAAATTGGGTTAAGGAGTAGGGTGGTATTATGACTTGTTTTAGTAGCCTAATATACCCTCTAAGGTATAGCAAAAGTGGTTTGGGGATTGGATCAACGGTTTAGACGTTTCGAACGCTTTAAAATCCATGCATAACATGAACTCAGGGTGTCTTCTCATGTTGGGCGTGGTCACCATGCCATCCAGCCCTGACGTCGCGGCGTCGGTGCGCTGGGCGCAAGCGCACGTGGCCACGCTGGCCGGTTGTTGCTGCCGCAACCTGGCCACAGTGGGCACACCGTGAGCTGCCGCGCTCGTAGCTCACTTGCACCTGGCCATCCTGCCGCCGTGCCACGCTGCTGCGACAGTCGTGTCTCGGCTGACATGGTGACCACCCCACTGTTTGTTTCACCTACCGCGACAATGACCCCAGTCACAGTGGCGATGAACGTCTCCTTGCTCTGCTCTGCTCTGTCGCTAGCCGCCACCAGCGACCTCGCTCGATCTTGCCACTTCATGCCATGCGCTTCGCGACAACCCTTCCCGTCTCGTCAATTGTACCACGTGCTCGCTTTGCCACCAACCGGAGTTGCTCACCTTAACTGCTCGGTTCACTCGTAGACCACTCCACTGCCTCACCGTGCGAGGAGCCGCCATCACTTCTCCCTCTTCCCATTGCTAAGTTATAGCTCCACAGCGAAATCCCTCACTCCTGTGGATAGCTTAGAAGGTTGGCTAAGCGCCTGGTTCCTCTCTGGTCCATCGGTGCACTGTGGGCCATCAATTTGGTGTTTTACCGCCGGCGGTCATGAGCGTCGACGCGCCCTATGGTTTGGGGGTAAGTCCATAACCCAGAGGTAAGGGTTCGATTGGTGGCATTTCTAGGCTCACCTTGACCTCCTCTATCCGATGCTCACAGTTGATTTGGCCAAGAAACCCATCGACGATGTGGTGACTGCGCCTCGACCCTCCCCTGCTTCAACCATCTCCTTAGCAGCGCACCGCGGTGAGTCTCTGACCCTTCTCCACCATCATGACCTGTCCGATAGGGTGTAGAATCACCGGAGCACTCGCGTCGCCATAGTGGATCGTCCGTCGACGTGGATAGGTGGGATTAGTACATCGTTGAACGTGCCACCACCTTCTACTTTTGCGCGTAGGTCCTGGAGGTCCATGTTCGGTCTAGTAGACGAGTCAATGTGGGCCTCAGTAGGCCGGCGTGGTCGGGTAGTGCTGGCCGGGGCCGTGCCGACGCGCATGGGCACGACTGGGACCCGGCCGTTGCGAAGACGAGGTATTTCCGGGGTGCTTTGTGCAAAACTCGAGACTAGTGGAATAGTGCCACACTGTATCGTTTGATTTTCTAAGAGTGCGAGTGCTCTTTTGCAAAACACCAAGCGTGGGCGGGCGCCCCTGGCTTGGGCCGTACTGAGCCGTCGCGACTCGCGCGTGGCCGCGCCCCACGTGAGTCGCGTTGGACTGCTGGGCCAATGTGGTTGCCACCGACCCTTTTCGATTTCTAAAGCATTGTCTAATTTAGTTTCTAAGATAAATTTGTAAATTCAATATAAAATTATGTAGTTAACCAAAAATTATGAAACAAATTTTGTTAGGTTTCTAAAATTATGATCTATCTGCTAGTATATTTTGTTCACATAGTTTTATAATGTTCTTAGGAGCTATATAATTAATTTGAGATACTTAATATTGTCAAAATATAAACCTGTAGGAATTATTGTGATAAATTGATGATAGTGTTGGCTCTGAAACTTTCACAGTAAATCCCTAACATTATTAGGTGCTCAATGTAATTTTTGTAGCTCCATAATAATTAGTTTTCTAAGGTACCTAAATGAGCCCTAGTTCAAAAATATATATTTAGTCAATTAAATGCCAAAACATCTTGGGATTTTAGAACTAAAACATTTTTCTAGAGATAAAGCCTTACTGGACAACGTGGATACGTAGACCAGAACGTTAGTCATTAAAGCTAGCTCGTTAGCTTGCGGAGCGTAATTATATATTTAAGAGTTGTGGTTACCATTGATTAATTGCGTCTCTGCGTTGCATCCACGTATACCATAATAGGAACAACGATGGATCATGGAGTCGACCGAGGTAGCGGAAAAGATGGTGCCTTGATGATCTTGTCACCTTGATGGAATGCTAACTTTTGGTTCTATCTTATCCAGACAAGCCCCGGTGCATAACCCCTATTATTCTGCACTTTATTTATATATATATATATATATATATATATATATATATATATATATATATCCTTATCATATGAGTCTTACTAGTATGACAAGATTGTATAGATTGTTATGCTACAGGACTCTGGTAGAAGTCAAGTGATTGCCTGTCACTCGTGAGAGATAGGAAAGATATTATTGTTGTTATTATATTAATATCATATGGAATATATATGAATGATAATTGGAGACCGAATGGAATGGTACTTTAGATCTGGACTTGGTTTGGCATTCGAGCGAGGCTCGGATTGCACTTATTCCGCTTGTGTTGGTTAAGGACCAGCCGTTGTATTGGATTCTAGTCAGGTCACAGACTTGCTATCCTGAGCACATACTTGCTTATGGGGGTGAAAACGCTCGTTGCTCTCATGTCGTGGGTTCTGGCTCTTTCCGGACCGACTGATTGGAGATGGGGATGGCGGAGGTCTAAGCACCACACTGAATCCGGCACTTAGGTGTGGGGGCTTAGAGTCCAAGTTTGGACGGGGACCTAGACCCTTTGACAAGAGAGTGGTGGATTGGTCCTGCTTATGCCTAGGGTACAAGCGAGACGTGTGTTTTGGGATATCCAGCTAGGCTACATTGATTCGCGAATCGCTGTGTAATACGGTACGACTTGTCTACGATCTAGCACTGTAATAAGAACTGGAATATGAAAGATGGTAAAATAATTTTGATTGCTTACCACCTACGTGAAAGTAGCACAGGTGCTTACATAGAATGGTTAGTTGATGAACTAATGATGACTGCTAATGAAATTGAATATAAGAATACACGTTTAGTAATGCTTCCTGCAGATGCAATAAAACCACAAGCCAGATAGCCTTGCATATCCTTGGAGTCTTTTCTTTACTCCTGACGTGTAAGTTTTGCGAAGCATAATGGAGTACTCAGGATTTGTTCTATCCTGTTGCAGGTGACAAGAACATGTAGAGCGAACACTTGTGTATGGAAACCTCCTAGTAGGCTCAGCGAGGATTTCATTAACGTTGCGGACATAGAGTTTATTTAAAAATTCCACCCAAATTATTTTATAATGGAAAAAACTATAACCTGTTATGATGTATATAACGGATCATCATGTTAATGTTTAACTTGTCATTGAATAATTTTGTTTCCACTGAACTCTGATAACTTGGTTATATTTCACTGTTATAAATAATAAATATTATACTCTGATGTTGCATGAAAAGTGATGTAAGAAATGACTTAAGAATGTTGTAAGCTTTATTCTTTCATTTGTGATCCTAATAGAAAAATATGGATTTTCGGGTTCTCCCTTGGAATATGCTCGACGAAACTGCATAATTTAGTATCCTCCTTTGAGTACTTAGTGTCTAATGGAAGACAAATACTCCTGAAAAACATTAGATTAGGCGGTTCTATCACAACCGCGTCCACTAAAATCGCTCTTTCCTGCATTATATAACATTGAGAAAGCAAAATGCGTCTGTAAGTTCAGTGTTGTCTACGACGACAGTGGCAAAGAGATAGGAAGTGTTGTTTCTGTTCTTCGAACGAGTCTATACAACATCTACTTTTTAACTGTCATTTTGCTAAGTTTATTTAGGAGAATTGTTTATGTTTCCTTTAATCTATTACCTCCAACCTAGTGTACACAACCTGTTTATAGGCTGGTTGGATGGAATAAATAAGAAACTAAAATCTCATATTTTTGTGGGTGCAAGTGTAATTTGTTGGGCGATTTGGTTAACATGAAATGACATTGTGTTTGACAAGGTTGTAGCACCATCTTATTTGCAGACTATCTTCAAGGGGACTTATTGGACTAGATTCTGGTCCCCTGTTACAGAAGGAGAAGGATCCTCATTTAATGAAGATGGGTTACAAGACCATTGAGACAGTCGCGATGGAAGTGTTTGCAAGACACGGCTGGAGTTTTAGTAATAGACTTGTTTTTCAATAGCAGGTTTTGGTGTTGTTTTCCTAATATGGCGCAAAACTATGTATTTGAGATTCCCTGGACCGTTTTATTCTTGTTTGTAAATGCATTGATCGATACATAAACTAGAATACTAATATATTCCCTTTTCTTAAAAAAAAACTATAGACTAGCGTCATTCTCATTCAGCTTCTCAATTGTGTCGTCAGTGGAATGGTACCTAGCTGTACAACCTTTTTTTTGTTGGCTCTGCAAATGGTGACATGATTAAGTGCGTGTTTAGTTGAGGAGAAAGTTAGAATTTGACTACTGTAGCACTTTCGTTTGTATTTGGCAATTAGCGTTCAATCATGGACTAATTAGACTCAAAACGTTCGTCTCGCGATTTCCAACCTAACTGTGCAATTAGTTTTTTTCATCTACATTTAATGCTCCATGCATGTGCCGCAAGATTCGATGTGACAGGTACTGTAGCACTTTTTGGGAAGTATTTTTTTGAACTAAACACGCGCTAAAACGATACTGGCAGGAAGGGTGAGGGATCCCTAACCGCATGATTTGTAGGACCAGTTGAACACAGAAAACACGAGGTGTGATCTATTCTAGAAACATGTGAATAGTCAACTACGCGGTATCCAGAATTCCAGATAGACGTAACATGGACGCCTAGCGCGTCACAGATCCACGGGAGAACTTGCTGTTGCTGCAGCAGGGAGCGGTGCAAGGCCGCGCGTGCTGCCCGCACCCGGGTGGCACAAGGAGACAGGGCGGGCACCCCGGAGGATCGGACGGCACAAGAAGGGAGGGTGGCGGAGGAAGAAAAGGAGAGAGCGGAGTCTTACCGACGAAGGAGGCGGACACAGTGAGAAGCAACCCGGGCGGAGCCGGCGAGGAGAGTCCCAATGGAGAGGGTTAAAAAGCGTGGCTAACCGGCACCGGGCGGGAGCCGGCGCTGCCGCCGTACAGAGGCATGCGGCGAGGCGCGGCCGGCTCTGACCGGCAGCAGCCGGGAGCCGGAGGTCCGGCCGTACAGGCGCATCGTCGAGGATGAAGGCGGCAGGAAACAGAGGACCGTAGACCGGGCGAAGCCTGATGGGCCAGAGCGCGGAGGAAGCCCAGTGGCGCAGAGCGGCCCCCCAAGCAGAGGGGAGGCGCGAGGGCAGATAACACATGGCGCTGCAGCAACGCCGGGTGGACCGAAGAACGCGAGGAGGTGCGCAGCAGCCGTGTTTTCATGACGCGCTGAGCCTTTTCATTTCATTGGCAATGGGACACGTGGACAGGCGCATGGAGGAGCTTTTCATTACGCGTCGAGGGAGTAACTATGGGGGCGAATCGAACAATACATTGTTATTAACAGGAGATATCGCTATTTGTTAAAAAAAAAGAAAAACTCAACCCCACGAGGGTTAGGACAACTCCGGACGATGTGTCTAAGAATAAGACCTTCTCATGTAGATCGAGGAAATTTTTGAATCTCTATCCCACCCATACAGTGGTATCGTAGCTCCCGTGAGACTGGACTGACTTTAGACCTGTGCTTTGGCGTGAGACAGACGAGGAGATTTTTTTCAACACGCAGATATACTACGTCTCCTCCAACCAACAAATCTGTCTCTGACGGGGGTTCGAACTCTGACCGGCAGGGTGCAAAGCGCACAGCCAGATCACTGGTCTAGCGTTCACTTGTTTCTAACAAGAAATAAAGTGCCTTTTACAATTATAGACCCTAACTTTTTTTTTTGCATGGCCTGTTCAGGGCAATACGCTAACTACATCATTAGACACCGTTACTACGAGATGACGAGAACATGCAGCGTATCATCCAAGTCTGTCGTGTGCTAAAAGTGAAGACATTGTTTGATAGCCATATAATGGCCATGCCGATCCTCGAGAAAAATATGCTCTACTACACTACAGATGTCTCAAAGTATACAAAAAAAAAAAAGTGGAAGATGATTGCATTACTCCATGCGTCCTAATCGCCTTTGCATCCCCGGGCCCCTTTCCAAATCATGGCCTCCCAAAGTCCCAAGTGTGAGCTAATCCAAGCCAGAACAAATATTCCAGCGTCCTGCCTCCTGAAGTCCTGCATGGCTGATGCTGCTCTTGCCGTCAAGCTTAATTTGCAGTGGATGCCAGAATTGTGTTTTGAGTTGAACTCCACTTGTATCTGTTTAAACTGTTGTAATAAGTGAATTGGTTCTATTGACTACATGGGATGAAACTGTATATTTATTTATTTTATCTAAAAATTATACAAAAAACATCCAACGCTTTTTGCAATGCATGTCCTCCTGACCTTTATCCAAACATGCCCAAAATGCACATACGGAAATCAGGCCCCATCCAACATTTCAGGCCATCTCCAGGAAGGTAGGGATAATTTTTGGAAACAAAATCCATTCTACCTCCCTTCGTTATCGTTGAAGTCTGAGACCAGACATCTTACCCTCTAAACTCTCAAAACCGTTCTCCCTACACTAGTTTAAAGTGGTTTTGAAGGTGGTTTATGATTTTCCTCCTTGAACTCTAAGACCAGACGTCTTACCATCTAAACCTCAAAACCGTTCTAAATATCTCTCTACACTAGTTTAAAGTGGTTTTGAAGGCACAGTTTTATCCTTTTCTTTAGTTAAACAAATCTCGTCAATACTTGATAATGGCTATAAAAAAACCACAAAAAAATATATCTAAACTTTTAAAAGTTTTGAAAAAATAATCTTAGAGATAGTTTGGGATACAAAAATGCCAAATAAAATTATTTATAGCACATGAAAAATATCTCTTTATGCTTTGAAAATTCCTAAAACCTTCTAATTGATATGTAAATCGTAAAACTTTTCACAACAAAAAAAAAACATAATACATAACCAACACAAATGCAAAAGCATGAATGCATTCAACATTAATATATATTGCATTGATGTTGGTTACATCTCATATTTTTGCCCTGCAAAGTTTTTAAAACATGTTTGTACATCGATTAGAATGGTTTTGATTTTTTTTAGATTTTTTAGATATTCCCCATTTCCCTACGGTTAAAACTTAAAGCTATTTTTTTAAGTTTCTAAAGATGTTTTCACGAGTTCTACTTTCTATTTGGAGTCTTCTATCTCTAATATTTTAAGATTTTTTAAAAACTTAGAGATATTTTTCTGTGGTTTGAAAACTTTATCAAGTATTTAAATTTTTTAATTAAAAAAACAACCGTCTTCAAAACCACTCCAAACCAGGGTAGAGAGGTAATTTGATCGATTTTAGAGCTATGGGATAATAGCTGGTTTTGGAGTTTGAACGGGAAAGATTAGACTATCTTACTATTACTAATTGAAGGTCCCAACGGAAGACTCCACATTAATTCTCTCCAGATGCTCTAAAAAACAAGATAAATGCTAGAAATTCTCAAGTTAATTAGGAACATCTGGCCATCAAATCGAAAGTCTATAGCCATATATGACCATTGGATCCATTTTGTTATTATCTAGAAAATTACCCACTTTGCCATTATAAATTTAAAAAGGTTTTACGAGAAAAAAACTTCAACCACGTATTGGGGGAGAAAAGAAATACTTGACTGCAAAATACTTCCACCATTCGGAGTTAGTTATTACGATGAACTTCAACTCTTGATGGGTTATTAGAATATGATGGACAAGTCCACAGTTAGTGTATATATTAACAAAAAATTTGAATAAAAGATATTGGAGGCAATCTATTATATAATAAATTTTAGAATTACACGTTACAACACAGATGCCTACAACACGTACGCACACTCACCCCTATGAACACACGTACGCAAATTCTACCCCTATGAGTATCTCCGTAGGACTGACCCGGTAGATCTCGGGATTCACGAAGTCACCACTGGCGTCTCGCTGTCGACGGGGATGTCGCGTACCATTTAAAGCATAGCGCCGTTAAATCCTGAAATAAATCCAAAAAAAATACAAGCACCCGTGCCAAATCGAGGACTTAAAGCCGGGTGGGTAGGTTCCACCACAAAGGAACTTAACCAACTGATCTATGATCAGTTTGGTATTATATAATAAATTAGATACACGTCTGCCAGTTTCTCAACTGCATACTAATAGAAATCCATTTATCTAGCTGCCTTTTTATATATCACTAGGTTCGTGCTTGTGCGTTGCTACGGGACAGCTAAATCATTGTAATAAAAATATATGGATCGCACGATAAGATAACAATACTGTGAAATTAAATACGACGTTAAAGTGACATTTAATCTAAAAAATGAAGTTCAGTAAAATTAATAGTCACTTAGAGCACGGCGTCGCAAGGCTCATAAACTCTACTATATAAACCTTTCCGTGATGCAGCTAAGATAATATTTTATATCGGCAGAAAGAAATTTCCATGACAATAGTAACTGCAAAACAATCTTGACAATATCAAAAAACATGATCTGAGTCAGGTCGGTGGTCCAATAATTAATTGATATCATTATTGGAAAAATAATTAATTGATATACCATAAAAATCAATCTACCAAAAAGCAAAGAGTCATGTCCAGCAAAAATAAATCGCTTAGTAAAGTGTGTTGCTCAAATTGTCAGAAGCAAGTTCACTGATACAATTACTTGTTGGTTTCTCCGACAACACCCCCTTCAAGCCTTCTTCCTCTAAAGCTCAATACTTTTAGTTAAAAAAAGTAATTATAATTTGAGCTACTGCCAGTCAGCCACATATCACTTCTCGGTTGACCCTGAAATCTGCAGTCCAACAAAAACAATTAAGAAAAAGTATGACAAATGATTATTTGGTATACATTGGTAGTTTAAATAACTTGCTAATTGCAACATTTATCCATAACTTGCTAATTCCATTTTCACTCACTCATTGACGCTCCAAAAAGAATAAGCTATGATGGATGGAAATGTGACATCAACAATTTGAAAGACAACTGCAACATAGTGTAATGCCTCAGGTATCCTAAACTGTCATGCACTATGCATACCTCCACCCTCTAATAAGACTGCAAGAAAAATATTTTGTTCATTCTGCAACCAGTATATATTAGGAGACTTAAATGATAGCATATAAGTGCAAAAGCATGGAATCTAACAAATACCTTTAAGAAAATTTTGAGCATAGCATATGACAGCACACAGAAGCAATGACAGAGGAAAGAGATCACCAATGATGTGTCTGCAGCTGTAACAATGACAGGAGAAGATAATCGAGCTATCATGACCCTTCTTTAGTCCATTGTATTAGGACTTGCCAGCCCGCAAGTGGCTCTACGAAGAACTTCAGAAGTTGTTTGTGTCTATATCGCCATGTAGCTTCCCATAAACAAATAAGATTTGAATGTATTACAATTACAAAACTTGTATAAAAAGGAACTTATATCAGCACATCCTCTGATCAACATTGCCATATTATTGGAGGATTGTTGTTATTAGGCCATTTAAGTCTTAAAAACAAAAATTGTAGGGGCGGCACTTCTTGCATATGAAGCAGACATCCCATGCATATGATCCTATGCCAAATTTGATCTCTCTTAAGTATTTTAGCTAAATACCTGGCACCAGTAAGCCATCCAAGTCATACGGAAATAAGCACATGATTGGTAAAGAGTTTGGCTAAAGACAAACTTATTTTTTAGACCGACTAACCTGTTTATTAAGTCCACATATTAACTTTTGTTGAAGTATGATATTTATGAAGCTTGCAAGGTGGGGAAAGATAATCCCATGGCTTTTCCTAGTAAGAATAAACCTTGGCCAAAGCGGCCAAGGAAATCCATGAATCTTAGCCTCACCCAATAGGGTCCACGCCATATTCCCGGTCAGTGACCACAATAGATCAGTAAATTTAGCAATTAGGTAAAATTTATTTAGAGACAGTCTGACACTCTGACTTTGTGGATACTGACAATGAACACCAGAAAAATTAAACTTTACGGCCAGGCTCGATCTCACATGTATGAATATATGATATTTTGGTCAGTATTAGAAAAATAGGTTGAAATTTCATCTAGCCTGGTCATGGGGTTAACCACACATATAATTTTCAGAGGACACGTATTAAGATACATATGAAATCATCTAATTAAGCTAATGTTCTAATATATATCATGGCAACACACTGCTGCACAACTACCAGAATTTAGTGAAATCATAAAAAAGATTATGCTCACCAAAATAGCTTCCAATTTATTTATTATCCAACGGCACAATTGAGCCATATTGCAATTGAACACAGCCAAATTTAACCAATTTGAGATGCAGCTGAACAACAGGTTAATTGAGGATTAATGGTGAATTTGGTGAACTATGAGAGCATCAGAAGAATTACAACATGAAGGCATGTTCACAAGTGTTGCCATGGCATGACAAAAATTGATAGAAACGAAATCGAACCTGATAGATGCCATAAAATTGTGGAAAGAAACTTGGGCGTACCTAGTGCAGAGAGCTCCCGCTCTATGTGGGGTCTTAGGAAGGGTGTTAGTGGCAAGCCTTACCCTCGCCTGTGTAATATGAGGAGACCGCGACTCGAACCCAGGACCTTCGATCACAGGCGGTAAGACTCTACCGCTTGCACCAGGCCCGCCCTTCTATGGAAAGAAACTTGATATTACCAAAAATAATTCACCGATCTAAGTTTTGAAAGTGCATTTGTCCCCTATGTGGGTTTTGGTGTATTGATGACTTCTAAATTAGGGACTAATGTGATCTTAATGAAATATGTCGCATCTATTAGTCCCATGAAAGATTCAAAGAGTTGATAAAGATGAAATGGTATCCCTCAATTCTTGAAGTTGTAAAGGCAGGACGAACTCAAAATGCTCTCCAAAGGTTTTATTTTTGTTTTTGAGTTTAGGATCTGCCACTACTATAAAGAGGGATGCAAACTTAGTTGGTCTGGGAAAGATAGAGTGCTCAAGCATAAAAATAAAATCATAAGAGAGACACTCTAGCACTCCACGAGCACATAGAATATTTTTCTATGACTGTTGGTGTCGGAAGTCTCGACGTAAGACGGAACTCCCGACCATCAGGAAGTCACGACTCATGCCGAAAGTCCTGACGCCCAATCACTTAGCCTACGCGGTGACTGTGGCCATCGGAAGTCCTGACATGAGTCGAAACTCTCGACAGTCGAAAGTCCTAACCCAAGTCGGAAGTCCCAACACCTGTGGTTCTACTGGTCGGCTTGTCTACGCACGTTGGAAGTCCCGATGTTCATTCAGAACTCCCAATAGTCGGAAGTCCTGACCCATGTCAGGAGTCCCGATACCTAGGGCGTTGTTGGTTGGTTGGCTGTCTGCTCACGTCGGAAGTCCCGACGTACGTCGAGAGTCTCGACCATCGAAAGTCCCGACATTTGTCGAGAGTTCCGACATTGACTTGTGCGTGTAGACTTCTGACCCTATGTGAACAGTGTTTTCTATTAAGGTTCGAAAGTCCCAAGATCTGTGTCGGAACTTCCGACGTAGATCTAAATGGTTAGATTTCTACTAAGAGCATAAATAGCCCTCTCTTCACTTCTAACCATTATAGACTCATTCACAGCTGACCCAACTTCAGTCCTAACAGCTCCCAAGCAACTAAGACACCCCTCTCCTCCCTCCTTTGCTCCAATCTTCGATTCTCTTAGGGTTTTGAGTGAAAGGAGAGTGGATTAAGTGAGAGAATCACTTTGGCAAGCTTAAACACTAGATTTCTTCATCAAGCCAGTTGGTTTTGCGTTTATTACTCTTGGGGCTTTGCCCCTAGGCGGCTAGGCATTGCCCAAGAGCTTCCATCTTGTGAAAGAGCCTTAGGAAGTTTGTATTACCCTTTGATTTCTTAGTGGAAAGCTCAAGTGACCTTTGTGGTCGCTTTGAGAGAGGCAAGGAGGTAGAATAGACTCCGACCTTTGTGGTCACCTCAACAACGAGGATGTAGGAGCTCCTTTGTGGGGTTGTCAAACCTCGGGATAAATCCTTGTGTCCCATGTGCTTGTTGTTGTGATTGCTAGAGATTACTTGTATTTGTTTGTCTCTCTCTCTTGAACTTCATTTTAGGGTTTGGACTCGATCTACGGTTTGGAGGCATTATGGCGTCAAGGGAGTGACCCAACCTCTTCACCAAACCACAAGAAAGTGGGGTTGTAAGATTATTTATCTGCAAAGTTAAATTTGGCACTGCTTTTGTAGTTCACGTAGACGTCGGGAATGCTGATGTTTGTGCCGGAACTTCTGACAACGTCGGGAGTTTTGACCCAAACATCGAGACTTCCGACATTGATTGATAAATTTGAACTTAGCATTTGCAGTTAATTTTTAGATACGCCTATTCACCCCCCTCTAGGCATTGTTAGATCCTTTCAATTGGTATTAGAGCAAGGTCTTCTTTTAGCGTTTCATCGTGTAAGAAGAAACAATGTCAGAGTCCGATAAGATGCAAGCCGTTGTCGCCGAGATGGCCAAGAAAATAGCTGAAGAGTTGATGGCTGCTCAAGTCAAGTTCTTTCAAGATGAAATGAAGAAGATGCAAGATGAGATGAGCAAGATGAAGGAAGAATTGAGCAAGAAGGTTGATGATGCAATAAGTGGCAAGAATGATACAACAAGTGATAAGAATGAAGCAAACAAAGATGTAGCTAGTGATATTGGAGCTGGTGAGCATGCTCATGGAAAGGGAATATATTCAAACATGAGCTTGGACTATGGACAACTCATAAAAGGTTCAACACTACATACTCCATCCTTCAACATTGGCAAGCCACCTCACTTTGATGGAACAAGATACACCGATTGGTCTTACAAGATGAAGATGCATCTCATTGCCGCAAGACTTTGGGAAGTTGTGGATGTTGGTGTGATGATTCCTACCGATGAAGATAGAGAGATAACTCCAGAAGAAGTGCACAACCTCCATCAAAATGCACAAGCCGTAGCATTGCTTGTGTCAAGCCTAGCTCCGGATGAGTTTAGAAAAGTGAATGGAATGGAAAGTGCAAAACAAATTTGGGATACTTTGAAAGTGTCATTTGAAGGAGATAGAAGTGTGAGAAAAGGCAACATTGAGTTACTTCATGGTGAATTGGAAAGATTTGTGTTCTTGTAAAATGAAACAACACAATCTATGTTTGATAGGCTCATGGCATTGGTCAACCGCATAAGAGCTCTTGGAAGCACCGAATGGGATGACAACAAGGTTGCTAGAAAGATGTTGAGAACCTATAGAGCCAAGAACAACATGCTAGCGTTAGTGATCATGGAAAGGCCCAGTTATGATGAGATGACACCCCAAGAAGTTCTTTCAAAACTCAAGCATCATGAGTGTCTAGATGAAGATGCAATCAATGCTCACAATCAAAATCCTAATGCAATGGGATACAACAAGAGTGCAGTCCTTAAAGCAACTCAACAACATGAAGGTCAAGGTTTAAGTCAAGAGAAGAAGAAGAAAGTGAAGCATGATTCCTCAAGTGAAGAAGAAGATTCTGATGCGAAGGTTGCATTTGTGATTAGAAATCTTAGAAAGTTTATGAAGAAGAAGAGCAACCGCAAGACCTATGGTGATGGAAAGAGAAGGTTCAAAAAGAGATTTTGCTATGGATGTGGTCAAACCGATCACTTCATAGCCAATTGTCCTAATGAGAAGAAGCACAAGCATGACAAGGATGAAGAAAAGAAGAACAAAGGCAAGAAGAGAGGTGAAGCTCATCTTGGGGAAGAATGGGAGTCAAATGATAGTGACTCAAGTGATGATGAGAAGAAGAAGAGAGCCGCAAACATCGCCATCCACCACTCTTCTTCACCGACCATGATCTTCCCCGACTCAACTTCACCACCAAAACTCTTCCCCAACCTATCTTCACCACCGAAGCTCTTCTCCAACCTCATCAACAACGACTACTACACTCCAACTTGCCTCCTGGCAAAAGGGGAGAAGGTACATGTTACACCTGATCCCTCTAGTGATGAGTATGATAGTTGTGATGAGAACATAGAAGAAATTGAAGCAACCATGATAAAGAAATTTAGTAAAAAGGCCTTCACTAAAATAAAAATGCTAATGAAGAAATTAGAGAAGAGGGATAGATGCTTAGAGTTTCAAGGAGATATAATCACTCAAGAGAGAGAGAAAAACCTTGCACTTGAAGCTTCTATCGCCGAGGAAAAGATGAAGGTTGAGAAGTTAACCGTAGAATTGTCTTTAGCCAATGACTCAATTGGGAAATTGACTAAGGAACATTCCTCGATTAATGATCAAGTTGCTAGCCTCAAGAATGAGAAGAGTATAGCTCAAGAAAGCCTCACACGCTTGGAAGAAAAATACCAAAATCTTGAGCTAAATTATAGTACTCTTTGGGCTAGCACTTCACTTCTCTTAAGGCAACCGAAGACTCTAATGTCTCCACTAGCAATGGTTGTGAAAGATGCTATAAAATTGATGTGAATGCATATACAACTAACCTTGTTGAGTTAGAGAAGAAAGACAAGGAGATTCATAGGTTGAAGATGATCTTGAAGAATGGGTGCAAGTGTCAAGAGCAATCCAACAAGACTATTTACAAGTCATCAAGGCACCCATCAATCAAGGAAGGCATTGGCTACAATAGGTATGATGGAAAGGCCAACGGAAGGAACATGATCAATGGTGTGCCTTGTGTGAAGTTCAATAAGGGTGTTGCTCTTGATGACCTTATATGCAAGACCAACAACAAGGTCTACATTCCAAAGATCCAACCTACAAGTGAGAAGACAATCAAGACGAAGCAATCCGAGGCCCCCAAGCCATAAGCACCACTTCCATGGTGCTATGCTAGTGACTATATTTGTTGTTGGGGCAAGGATGGCAAGATTGTGGTTAAGTATGTTGGTGTCCAAAAGAGAAAGGAAATTATGAGGAGTGTTTGGGTGCCCAAGTTTTATGTGACTAACCCCCTAGGACCCAATTTTTTTGGGTACCTAAAACAAAAGCTTAATTTGTCTTTGTAGGAATATTCCTCCGGTGGAACAAGTTGGATGTTTGATAGTGGATGCACCAATCATATGACCGGAGAGAAGGACATGTTCACTGTCATTCCAACCAAGTCACGATCAAAGTGGGAATATTATGTTTGGTGACAATGGAAAAGGAGAAGTCCTCGGTTTGGGTAAAATTGCTATATCAAATGATAATTCTATTTCAAATGTTTTACTTGTGAATTCGTTGAGATACAATTTCTTGTCCATCTCACAACTTTGTGAGATGGGTTACAATTATCTCTTTACGGATAAGGGTGTGGAAGTCTATAGAAGGGAGGATTCCTCTATTGCATTTATGGGTCATTTAAAAGGGAAACTCTATCTAGTTGATTTCACATCAAATAGAGTAAATCCTGAGACTTGTTTAATGGCAAAATCTAGCATGGGTTGGTTATGGCATCGCCGACTTGCCCATGTTGGGATGAGGAACTTGGCCAAACTTCAAAAGGTGAACACATCCTTGGACTAACAAATGTTTCTTTTGAGAAAGATAGGATTTGTAGCGCATGCCAAGCGAGAAAACAAGTTGGAGCTAAACAACGCGTCAAGAATGTTGTGACAACCGAAAGGCCATTGGAGTTGCTTCACATGGACATATTTGGACCATCGCTTATATAAGCATTGGTGGTAACAAATATGGTTTCGTAATTGTTGATGATTATTCTCATTTCACTTGGGTATTCTTTTTGCGTGAAAAGAGTGAAGTCCAAGGTATCTTCAAGAAGTTTGCAAGAAGAGCCCAAATGAGTTTGATGTCAAAATCAAGAGAGTTAGAAGTGATAATGGGACGGAGTTCAAGAATACCAACATTGAAGAATTTCTTGATGAAGAAGGAATCAAGCATGAGTTTTCGGTTCCATACACTCCACAATAAAATGGTGTTGTGGAGAGGAAGAACCGAACAGCTCATAGAAGCCACAAGAGCAATGTTGGATGAGCACAAGACTCCAACCAATTATTGGGCGGAAGCAGTCAACACTGGCATGCCATGCCATCAACCACTTATATCTTCATAAGAAAAGAGAAAAGACCGCCTATGAATTTCTAACTGGTAAAAAGCCTAAAGTGCACTACTTTAGAGTTTTTGGATCCAAGTGTTTCATACTTAACAAGAAATCCAAAAGCTTAAAGTTTGCATCCAACGGTTGATGAAGGTTTCATGCTTGGTTATGGTACTAACGAACATGGGTATCATGTTTTCAATAAAACCACCGGTTTGATTGAAATCGTGGTAGACAGTGACTTTTGATGAAACCGACGGCTCTCAAAAGGAGCAAGTCAATGTTGAGATTGTAGGTAATGAAGAAGGTCCACACAAAGCAATCAAGAAGCTTGCCATTGGTGAAGTAAAGTCCATCGAAGATAAAGATGAAGACCATGTTGTGCATGACGATCTTGATCCAACTATTCATCATGTTTCATCAAATGAACATGGTGAAGCATCCACAACAAGAAATAATCAAGATGGGAGATCAAATGAGGCACAAGGTCATTCTCATGAAGATGGTGTCAACAATGAGCAAGCTCAACCTCAACTCGACAATGAATAAAGAAGTGAAGTCAACCCTCCACAAGCTCATGGTTGTGATCCTCCAATCTGATCATGACCATGATGATGACTGATGATGGCCCCATCCAAAGATCAACTCAAGTGCCACATCCTAGAGTGCATCAATCTATTCAACGGGATCATCTCGTTGATAACATATTGGGGAGCATTCGACGAGGGGTAACTACACATATCTGTTTAGCAAGTTTTTGTGAACATTACTCATTTGTTTCTCCTTTGGAACATCGTAGGGTGGAAGAGGCACTCGATAATCTGAATTGGATGATAGCCATGCAAGAGTAGTTGAACAACTTCACTCAGAATGAAATTTGGTCCTTGGTGGAAAGGCCCAAGCAAAATATAATTGGAACCAAGTGGGTCTTCGGCAACAAGCAAGATGAGCATGGTGTGGTAACAAGGAACAAGGCAAGGTTGGTGGCTCAAGGATTCACTCAAATTGAAGGCTTAGATTTTAGGGAGACCTATGCATCGGTGGCTAGGCTAGAATCAATTCGTATTCTACTTGCCTATGCCGCTCATCATGATTTCAAGCTATATCAAATGGACATGAAGAGTGCATTTCTCAATGGCCCCCTATTTGAGTTGGTGTATGTAGAGCAACCATCGGGCTTTGAAGACCCCAAGTATCCAAACCACGTCTACAAGCTCGACAAGGTGCTCTATGGGCTCAAACAAGCCCCTAGAGCTTGGTATGATTGTTTCAAGGATTTCTTACTCAAACAAGGTTTTGAGATAGAAAAGGCCGATGCTACTTTGTTTACTCGCAAAGTCAATAATGATATGTTTGTTTGCCAAATATATGTCAATGACATAATATTTGGTAGTACTAATGTGGCTTTTGTGAGGAATTTAGTAGGATTATGAAAAATAGGTTTGAGATGTCCATGATGGGAGCGTTGAAGTTCTTCCTTAGATTTCAAATCAAGCAACTCAAGGATGGCACGTTCATAAGTCAAACCAAGTACACCAATGACATGTTGAAAAAGTTTAACTTGGACAAGGCCAAGCCTATCAAGACACCCATGCCAACCAATGGACATCTTGACCTCGATCAAGGAGGGAAGGACGTCGATCAAAAGGTATATCGCTCCATGATTAGATCCCTTCTTTACCTTTGTGCATCTAGGCCCGATATTATGCTTAGTGTGTGCATGTGTGCAAGATTTCAAGCTAATCCAAAAGAATGTCATTTGATGGTCATTAAGAGAATTTTTTGGTATTTAGTGCACACTCCTAATCTTGGCTTGTGGTATCCTAAGGGCTCCACTTTTGAGTTACTTGGCTATTCTGATTCGGATTATGCCAGTTGCAAAGTAACCTAAAAGAGTACTACCGGGACTTGCCAATTTATTGGTCGATCTTTAGTGTCTTGGAGCTCTAAGAAGCAAAACTCCGTTGCTTTGTCCACTGCCGAAGCTAAGTATGTAGCGGCCGGTGCATGCTGTGCCCAACTACATTGGATGAAGCAAACTCTCAAAGACTTTGGATGTGAGTTAACCAAGATTCCACTTTTGTGTGACAACGAGATTGCCACTAAGTTGGCAAACAACCCTATAAACCACTCTCGAACAAAGCACATAGACATCTAACATCACTTTTTGAGAGACCACGAAGCCAAAGGAGATATCACCATTCACCATGTGAGCACCGAAAAGCAAATAGCCGATATCTTCACAAAGCCCCTAGATGAGTCAAGATTTTGTGCTTTGAGGAGTGAACTAAATATCATTGATTCTCATAACATGGATTGATATCTTGCACACACTTTGTTTGATCTAGTTAGGATAAAACAATTAAGAAAATATTGTGTGACACTTTCAAAATCTATTTTATGATTTTCATGAGTGACTATTGCTTTGTGTTAATTGAATGAAATCTAGTCACTTGTGAAAATGTTAGTGTCCATCATATTTTTGCCCCACATGGTATAGTGAGTTCAAGTTGAGGTGTTTTTCAGTTTCCCTACGTCGGAAGTCCCAATGTAGTTTGAAACTCCCGACGACCGGAAGTCACGGCTCGTGTTGGGACTCCCAACTGTCGGAAGGTCTGGCCCCAGCGCTGGGAGTCCTGACACAGATCTGGGTTTTGACCGCACCGCATCATTTGACCATGTCATTTATACCCAGCTCGATCCATTTACTGTGGTTATTTTCTTCCTCCCCGAACTCCCATCGCCCTCACCTCTCCTCACGCCGCCCACACCCTTCCTCGCGCCGCCACATCGCACCCTGCCTACCCGCCCATGGCTCTGGCCTGCTCTAGGCCGCCGGGAGTTCCGGTCCCTTCCCTTCTAGTTGCGCTGCCGGGAGTCTTGCCGGCACTACCACCCTCTCTGCCCCCTTCCTCGGATCGGTGGTGGGGATTTCATTCATGGTGGTGCTAGTCCTCGTCGATTCATTCATGGACTGCGGATTTTGTCTTTCTCTATCCTCTTTCCTCAATTCATGGTACTACCGTGGCACCCTAACCCTAATGTAATGTACCTTGCGATTTGCCTCTATTCTTTCTCCCTCTCTACTCCTCTATCTTCCTTGAATGAATGTGTGTCGTGATTTGAAGCCCCATGAAAGGGATGATCACCATGTGCGTTGGAAGTCCCGGCGACCGTCGGAGGTTCTGACCGTCGGAACTCCCGACGTCGGCCGGAACTCCCGGCTGTCGGAACTCCCGACAATGGTCGGGACTCCTGACCCAATGGTGAACACTCCATTCATGTTTCTTCACTTCTCGATGTTTGTTCGCTTCTTGTTGTCTTGTTTCTTAGTTCCCCTTTGTGTTTTTTGCAGTCATGGACGGTGGCAGTCCATCGTGTCACAAGGAGAAGAGGTCTAAGAAGAATCAGGACCGTGCCGTTGTCCCCAAGCCGTCTGGCCACACCAAAGAGGCATATCCCCATACTGGTGCTGGTGGTCCCTATGCTGCTGGTGGTGGTTCTCGTGCTGCTCGTCGTCATGACGATCAAGGCTCATCTGTTGCCGCTCCTCCTCCTGCTCCAGCCTCTGTTGGGCATGTTTTGATTGTTGATGTAGAAGAAGAAGCTCTTGAGCGTGCCGGCCACACCATTGCTGCTCCACCGATTTGCACCCCGAATCATGGCCCGGGCTTTGTCACTGAGCTCATTCCCTTCCCGGGCATTTCGCTGATCATGCGGGAGCCTGCCATGGCTCCTAATCCTGCTGGTGGCTGGACTCCTCCTCTATGAGTTGACTATCGTCACTGGGTTAGGGACATCAGGTCCATGAGGGGAAGAAACCTTTATGCTGAGGACGAGAAGGATCTCCAGCTTGAGTATCACTTCTGGCACCCGTTCCATTATGACTTTTATGATTCCATCATCTATCTAAAGTTCTTGAAGAAGAGGGAGCCACCGATCCTTCAGATGAAGTGCATTGATGCATACTCTCTTGGTAAGTTCAAGGAGCCCGAGCTAGAGAAGATGGTTCGTGATATACGCTCAATGGGGCTGTCCTACTTGTCGGAATTTAGGAAGCATTGGAACAATGAGCTTATTTGTCAGTTTTATGCTTCCTATCATCATGAGCGAGACCCTACCGGTGCTAATAACATTAGTTCATTGGACCACTGAAGGCAAGCACTATAAGGTGGACTTCATTACTTTCTCTCACCTTCTTGGTTTAAGTCAAGCCGACCGCACTGCACCTGAATTGACTAAGTATGAGGATGTGGCTTTGGAGGAGTACAAGCATATGTATCTTGATGGACATACAGCTGATGGACAGACAGTGTATCTGAAGCCCTACTACTATGTCCTCAATAACATTATGAGACAAATCTTGTATCCAAAGTGAGGTGACTCCACCTTCCTTCATGATGATTCTCAGAAGGTGCTTCAGCGATTTGGAGATGATTTCTAGAAATTTTCAATCAGTCGGTACATTTGGAACAAGATACATGATGCTACTGAGGATCCGATGAAGCAGCTTCCCTATGCACCATACATCATGCATGTGATTGAGCAAGTGTCCGGCATCTGGTTCCCCATAGACACTCAGCACAATCTCCTCAAGATCTCCAACAAGACATCGATCACAGCTGCAAAAGAACTAAAGATGAAGGGTGATGTAGCCAAAGCCAAAGGGATAGGTGCTTTGGGTTCTTACTGCTCGTTGTGGTGCTTCACCACCTGCTGCTGCTGCCCATTCTTCTAGTGCCAAGCCACTCTCTTCTTCTTCCTCTGGTAAGAAGCCCAACAAGTTCAATGTTCCTCATGACATACATGTTTGGACAGTGTTGTGCTAGTGCTCAACGTGAGCACGATATGCAAGAGAGGCTCTATCAGTTGGAACAACACGCAGGCATTGTGTTTTCTCCTCCGCCGCCATTTGTGCCTCCACGTGATCCAGTTTGCTTTATATGATGAGGCTTGTGTGGCATATGAAGATGATGCGGCTTCTCACCCTCATGGCAAGGGCAAGGCTACTGAAGAGGATGAGGAATACATAGAGGATGATGATGATGATGACGATGATGGAGGTGATGATGATGGTGACCAAGATGAGGATGATGACTACTAGGATGAGTAGTTGGTTTTTCATGCGGCCTACCCCTTTTGGCACTTATTGATAAAGGGGGAGTGTTAGGCTTTTATATCTTGTAATAAGTTAGTTAGTCATTCTGTTTCGAGACTTTAAAACATTTAGCGTGTATGCACTATATCGTGTGGTGGCAAGCTTGTGATGGACAACTATTTATATGTGCTTGTGATGAATGATTGTAGGACAAGTAATGGTTTTCTATCTATCTTATTAGCTTGTGCTTGTCTCTACTTGTGATGGTGGATGTATTTTGAATGGCCATGTGATGCTTTGAGTTTTTACCTTGAAATCTTGGCCATCATATTCTCTTTTACTTGTGTGAAATAACATGTCATATTGCATTTCCTTTTACTGGATATATATTTGTTCACACACACTTGTTGCACCCCACGGATTAGCAAAATTTAGGGGGGAGCTTTTGTCTTAATATATGCAAATCATGTATAGATGATTATAATTGAAATTGAAATTCATGCATACATCAAGGGGGAGCTCTTCATAAATTTTGGGTTTCAAAAGTTTTAAATTATTTCATTCTTATAAAAGCCTAAGTTGGTTGTCATTAATTACCAAAAAGGGGGAGATTGAAAGTGCATTTGACCCCTATGTGGGTTTTGGTGTATTGATGACATCCAAATTAGGGACTAATGTGATCTTAATGAGATATGTCACAGCTATTAGTCCCATGAAAGATTCAAAGAGTTGATAAAGATGAAATGGTATCCCTCAATTCTTGAAGTTATAAAGGCGGACGAACTCAAAATGCTCTCCAAAGTTTTTATTTTTGTTTTTGAGTTTAGGATCCACCGCACTATAAAGAGGGATGCAAACTTAGTTGGTCTGAGGAAGATAGAGTGCTCAAGCCTAAAAATAAAATCATAAGAGAGATACTCTAGCACTCCACGAGCACATAGAATATTTTTCTATGACTGTTGGTGTCGGAAGTCCCGACATAAGCCAGAACTCTCGACCATCGAAAGTCACGACTCATGCCGAAAGTCCTGACACCTAGTCACTTAGCCTACGCGGTGACTGTGGCCGTCGGAAGTCTCGACATGAGTCAGAACTCCTGATAGTCAAAAGTCCCGATCCAAGTTGGAAGTCCTGACTACTGGCCAGCTGTCTACGCCCGTCGAAAGTCCCAACGTTCGTCGGAACTCCCGACAGTCGGAAATCCTGACCCATGTCGGGAGTCCCGACACCTGGGGCGTTGCTGGTTGCTTGGCTGTCTGCTCACATCAGAAGTCCCGATGTACGTCAGGAGTCCCGACCGTCGGAAGTCCCGACATTTGTCGGGAGTTCTGACATTGACTTGCGCGTGTAGACTTTCTGACCCTGTGTGAACAGTGTTTTCTGTTAAGGTCGGAAGTCCCGAGATCTGTGTCGAAACTTCCAACATAGATTTGAATGGTTAGATTTCTACTAAGAGTATAAATAACCCTCTCTTCACTTCTAACCATTATGGACTCATTCACAACTGACCCAACTTCGTCCTAACAGCTCCCAAGCAACGAAGGCACCCCTCTCCTCCCTCCTTTGCTCCAATCTTCGATTCCCTTAGGGTTTTGAGTGAAAGGAGAGTGGATTAAGTGAGAGAATCACTTCAGCAAGCTTGAGCACTTGATTTCTTCATCAAGCCAGTTGGCTTTGCATCTATTACTCTTGGGGCTTTGCCCCTAGCTAGGCTAGGCATTGCCCAAGAGCTTCCATCTTGTGGAAGAGCCTTGAGAAGTTTGTATTACCCTTTGATTTCTTAGTGGAAAGCTCAAGTGACCTTTGTGGTCACTTTGAGAGAGGCAAGTAGGTGGAATAGACTCCAACCTTTGTGGTCACCTCAACAATGAGGATGTAGGAGCTCCTTTGTGGGGTTGCCGAACCTCAGGATAAATCCTTGTGTCCCGTGTGCTTGTTGTTGTGATTGCTAGAGATTACTTGTATTTGTTTGTCTCTCTCTCTTGAACTTCATTTTAGGGTTTGGACTCGATCTATGGTTTGGAGGCATTACGACGTCAAGGGAGTGACCTAACCTCTTCACCAAACCACAAAGAAGTGGGGTTGTAAGATTATTGATCCACAAAGTTAAATTTGGCACTGTTTTTATAGTTCACATAGGCGTCGGGACTGCTGACGTTTATGCTGGAACTTCTGACGACATCGGGAGTTCTGACCCAAACACCGGGACTTCCGACATTGACTGACAAATTTGAACTTAGCATTTGCAGTTATTTTTAGATACGCCTATTCACCCTCCTCTAGGCATTGTTAGATCCTTTCAAGTTTATATGGGAATAAACATTGAAGGGAGGGGATAATACCTGAAGAGGGTTTAGCTTTCCAGGGAGGTGATGTCCTAGGGCCAAGGAATTGGTTGGTGGGCCTCCAACCGGAATTGGTCCTTGCAGATGAGGAAGAATCGGTCATGCTGGGGTGCAGTGTGCATAACATATATTATGTTGAACTGTTGTGAATCTACAGTTAGGGAACATTATAAGAGCAAAACGCTCACCTCTTTATGAGTGAGAATTTTCTTGTTGTTTTCATTTCCAAGCATCTAGGATCAAAGCCAAAGGTAGGAACTTTGCATACTACATTAGAAAATAAATAATAATTCATCGCATCAGTTATATGAGTGAACGAGTTTTACATCGGTGCAGTTTTGTCAATTAGAGCGTCTAGTTATCTTGTATTAATATCTAATATCTTTATAGCTGCAGGATCACAACAAAGGTGAGTAATCTTCCTTTTTGTTTATACACAGTACCTGTTTGAGGGAGTCTCGGTTTGATATGCAGATTGAGCAGCCACATGAGTGATCCAGATGCGAACTTGAAGGTGGTTATGGCGTAAGGGAAGGGTATGGCTTTCAGAACCTTGTCAACTCACAATTCCAAAAACAATCTAATTAGAAGATTCGATTCGGTTAAACAACCGCATTAGGAAAAGACCTGAGAAATGGGATGAATAGGATCAGGACATGCACCAGCACTCATGGCGCCTCCTGATCAAGCTAAACCAATGCCGAGTTGGGCGTCTGGTGGCGCCCTCCCTGTTGGTGCGATGGTTCGTACAACGCACCTCACATGGATCTGAGCACGCGATGGCCGGCAGAGGATGGATCGGCTGGTGAGGAAGATGAAGGACGTTAATGGCGAGGGCGATGACGCTGAGTATTGCCCGCGAGTATGATGACTGGCGCAAGATCCTAGCGGGTGACGGGAAAAAACAATGTCACAATAATTCAATTTTAAATGTGTGATATACTATTAAAAACAATATTTTGAACATGATATTCGCAACACCCTAGCTAATCATCAATATTACAGTAGTTCTCACAAAGCATGAACAATTAGAATATAATATAATAGTTCATATTTTTTATGTGAACAAATATAGAAGATTACAATAAATGAAGTCATAATGTCCTCTTTTGAATAATATATGCATCAACTAACACAAATCAGTTTAGAAATTTTCACATCATCAAATAATTTTCCATATGTTAATGGTGCTACATGTGTGCTCCATCAATCAAGAAAAACTATATGTTACAGGTGATAAGCAACAACTTCCATTCCAAATTACAAGACGTTTTGACTTTTTGAAAATTCCATCGATAAACTACAACATACATGGAAGTGTGCCGGCCACCTTCGTCCTTTTCTCAGGACGTATATTTCTGCCTCAAACTTTTTTTGTATGTCTTCAGACTACCAGGTTTGCACACCACCTAAAACAGTACAAAATGACAGTGCATCAACATTAGAGATTGTTCAATCTCGATATTGGAGACTATCGATGCGGGACCCATGGGGTTTCCCATGGAGAAGAGAGAAGAAGACCTAGTCCAACTAGGATTCCCTACTTGTAATCCTACTAGGACTAGTTACACGTAATCCTACTAGGATCTCTACTTTGTAACCGACTAGGACTCCCGCCTCTCCTAGACTATATAAAGGAGGGCAGGGGTCCCTAGATCGGCACCTACACACATAACCGACAGAACTCACAACCACAACATACCTCGCAACACAACAAATAGCGTAGGGTGCAATATACTATCCACACTAGACTGGACGTAGGGCGCCGTGACTTTTCGGCGTGCTGAACTAGTATAAATTATTGTCTCCCTATGTTTACCATCGAGTTCCAACAAACGCCGATACCCCTCCGAACAAATCACCGTCCCGGGTACCCCATGACGGTTGCCGGTGGTAAAACATCGACAGCTGGCGTGCCAGGTAGGGGTTCTCGGTGCTTTGCGTTCGAGAGCTTGGTGGACCTAAAAAAAACTCACCGCGGCACTCATTGGCTCTCGTCGACAACTCGCTGCAGCTCAGAAGACCTCAAGACCAACTCATCACGACACTCGTCAGCCTCATCGACAACTTACGGCGGCTCTCATCAGCCTCGTCAACAACTCAGCATACTGACAGACAACTCGCCATGCTCACAAAGCTTCATCAGCGTCGTTCATGGAGGCAGGTTGGCAAGAAGAATCCAATAACTTCAGCCATTATCTCGCATGCACGTCGAACGAGTACAACTACTGATGCCTTTAATCATCATCACCACGGATACATCAAGAAATATACATCCGCACAAGCCACTCCATCGGGATCATCGAGCACAAGTCGGACTACAACACCGCCTCCGTCTAAGGCTTCAACACGGATCGTGGCAAGTACTCAGAATCGCCTGGTAGATGTACGCCAACTCTAGTCGGACAAGAAGTCAGCTCCCACACCAAGCAGAACTTGGACATGACGAGTTTTGGAGATCTACCTGGATACGACAAACCAAGACCATATGATGACGCATCAAAGCAAGATGACATCATACATATATATACCTAGATGTGATCAACCTGTACATACATGCAACATGTATAGGCTTCACGTGCTTACTGGCAGCCAATGCCTTCTCGGTTGGATTTCTACTCCAAGCACGAACTGCAACCCACTGCTCTGTCATGGTGTACAACAACTCGACCATGGCAACTGACTACCCTGCTGTGGTGTCAACAACTTGGCGACTCCGCCTACGCTCGACGTAACAACGAACAACTACTCGGATGCTACGCCAACTATTCGGCCGTGCCGACCGACTACCTAGCTGCGGTGAACGACAACCCGGCTGTGGTAATCGACTACTCGGCTGCGGCGATCGACAACGCGGCCACGAACCAAGCTAAGTCACGTATCATTTTTTATATATTTCAGATATTATTCATATATGTCTCTGGGAAGACACAAAAATCATCATGCGAGCAAACATAGTGCTCTAAAGTCAAATCATCATGCGAGCAAACATAGTGCTCAAGATACAAAAAATCATCATGCGAGCAAACATAGTGCTCTAGGTCTTCTCTTAACGATCGCCGAATTCCTCAGGTAGAACACGCCTTAATCCGTGAAGCTTGTCTACTCACATGGATAGTCACGAACCGAGTGCTAGGCTTACATGGTCACGTCATGAACCTCTGAACCATACGCCAGAGATTCAAGTGCTTAAACGTAACAGGACGCTACCTGAGGAATTTGCATGGCCTAGCAAGAGCAAGACGCAAAAAGTTTATATGCATTTCATAATGCTGGGGCCTGCCCCTGATTGATTATTCAAATATGGGACATGCTCCCCACTTTATATCCGGAATGTCATTTACAACATATTTTTATGTTTAACATGCAGGAAAGCTACATCTGTACCATGAGATCAGGAAAAACACGCTCCTGAGAGCTACTTTACTCAGATAAGTCAAGAAACAACCTGGTTTGATCAAAAAAGAACCCCGATGAGGTATGGCAAGAACCAAGACAAGCTTAGAAAGAACCCAGATTGATCAAAAAAGAACCTCGACAAGGTGCGGCAAGAACCAAGACAAGCTTAGAAAGAACACGGATTGATCAGAAAAGAACCCCAACAAGGAGAGACAGAGATCAAGTCAAGATCAGAAAGAACCCATATTGAAGAAAAACAACCCAGACAAATTGGGAACAGAGATCAAGACAAAAAAGAACCTAGAGTGACCAGAAAACAACCCGGATGAGGTACATACAAGTTCAAAAAGAACCTGGACGAAGTGCAAACAACCTGGAAGAGGTACATCAAGAACCAGAGAAGTCTAGAAACGACCTGGATGAATAAAAACAACTCAGAAGAACATCACGGCTTAGTCAAACACTAAGCTCGGGGGTTCGGCATTCACTTCAACTACGCCCGGGGGCTCGGATTTAAAGACGAAGGACCAAGAATACAAGAACTCAAGACTACAACAAACGACAACACATCAAGACCCTTCATCCGATTTCTATTCTAAAGAAAAGTACTCGGAGAAGGCTCGGGGGCTGCGGGATACATAACCCCAAAAATTTTTTGAAGACAAGAATCTGGACCCTCCAACTTTTGCAAGCAAAAGCAAGAGGCTCGGGGGCTACACTCAGTGAGTGCAATTTTTACGAAAAATTGCACCCACCGAAAAAGAACTCGGAGCAACCAAGAAGACTAAAGGGACCCTCTGGCTTCTTGTCCCAACAAGCAAGAGGCTCGGGGGCTACACTCACTGAGTGCACTTTTGTCCAAAAGTGCACATCAGCCGAAGAAAAGACAAAGAAGACCATCTCAAGGTTTCACTTTAGAAGAACCTGGAACGGATGTACAACAACTCAACGAAGACCAAGAAGAATAAGAAGGCTTCCGAAGCTCATCCATGAGATGCTCAGGGGCTTGTCGATGTGGGACCCATGGGGTTTCCCACGGAGAAGAGAGAAGAAGACCTAGTCCAACTAGGATTCCCTACATGTAATCCTACTAGGACTAGTTACACGTAATCCTACTAGGATCTCTACTTTGTAACCGACTAGGACTCCTGCCTCTCCTGGACTATATAAAGGAGGGCAGGGGTCCCTAGATCGGCACGTACACACATAACCGATAGAACTCACAACCACAACATACCTCGCAACACAACAAATAGCGTAGGGCACAATATACTATCCACACCAGACTAGACGTAGGGCGCCGTGACTTTCCGGCATGCCAAACCAGTATAAATCGCTGTCTCCCTGCGTTTACCATCGAGTTCCTGCAAACGCCGATACCCCTCCGAACAAATCACCGTCCCGGGTACCCCGTGACGGGTTGCCGGTGGTAAAACATCGACATAGACCTAGAAATTGTGTAACAAAGACTAAAGATCATGAATAAAAGAATTTTACAGATCTTTTGGTGATCATGCAACCATGTACCATGATGCAAGGCAGTTTCCAAACAAATGGATATTTCTAAAACTTCTCAGAGCACTTTGAAGTTAGGAATGTTGTTTATCAAAAAAAAAGTCAGGAATTCTAACTTGGCCACGCTCGACATCACCATGCTTAAGACCATGAAGAAGAAGACCAATGGTGTTACCAGTCTGCACACAAGTTGCATGTATGATACTCTAGATCAACAAAAAACCTGGCACAATCTCCTTTCACCATCATTATCTCTCCATGGTCTAGTATGTTTTTGAACATCTCTTTTGTAGGTAACTGTAGTCTTTAGGGACCTCCACGGTCTAGTATCTTTTTGAACATCTCCACCATTGTAATTTGTAGTCTTCAGGGACCACTATGCGACCAAGAATAAATTTCATCACAACATGTCGTTGCAGTGGGTACTAAATCACAAAAACGAAAAATAGAAAATTAGAACTTTCTGCTCTTGTGCTTAGCTATGGGTTTCATTTACAAATAAATCACCCAAAAATTAAATAGTCAAGGAAAAAGTGGGTTGTATACTAAGTTGGAACTAATAATAGCACTGGTCTTGTGCTTAGTTATTGTCTAACATTTACAAATAAATCACCCAAAAAACTAAACAGTCAAGAAAAAGTGGGTTGTATACTAAGTTGGAGCTCCATGTCTTGCACTTGCACCATGAGGGCCATGACCATTAACCAAAACAGTGACCTAGGCAGCTCTAGAATTTAAGACATCTTGGTCCATGTTAACTACTAACATGCTGAATTTGATAGACCAACAACTCATTCAATTAAAGAAATTAAGATCTCATACTTCAAACATTAGAAAGTAGGATAAACATGCAACAATTTAATAGTATCATAAATTCGATCTCAGGCATTAAAAAATTAAGATCTAACATGTGTCAAACCCAAGATCTCAACATCTTCACCAGTTTTAATTGCTACCTGTTCAACACGCCCATTAACAATAGTCCAACCCTGCACATCAAACAGGCTACTTAAAATCATATGATAACTCCCTCACAATTATTTTCTTTCTTTGATAATTCAATGAGCAATACTGCATTGGGATGCCTAATAACACCATCAGTGATTCAATTTATAATTACCTTAAGAACATGACAAGCATGAAAGGAAACTGCAGGCAGTTCACAAAAAAAGAAAGGAAACTGTAGGCGTAAATGCCACTAAAAATACTTTACAATACTAAAAGAAAAAATGTAGAGCACAAGTATAGTCCAATAAAAAATGTCTACTGAAACCACTCTCTTTGGTTCTACGCAGTAGGAATATAATATGGATGAGACGAACCATTGAATCATTGCATAGTACATAACTAGAAACAAGAATGTCTGACTCCGAAATAATTAGCAAACATTTAAAAATGTACAGTACATTTTTATCAATGATTTTTTATCAACATCAAATTCATTATGTCAATCTACAAAAAAAATTAGATGTTCATAGTGTTTAACCAAAGCAGATCCAAGAAATAATTGTTATTTAATTTTCTAGACTCCACAGCAATCATTTGTTCACACATAAATAGATCTGAATATAAAATGCCTAATACATACAACGATGTTGAAAAAGGCTCAGCTACAAGTCAGTCGTACACCACACGAGCACGCCTGATTGGTGCTTGATCGGATGACCCGAGGCGGAGCAGAGGGAGGACCCCGAGAACCTGCAGGACGGAGAGGAGGATGGAGAGCCACCTAGAGATGTGGTTCGGGGGCTTGCAGGTTAAGAACTCCTGCAAGGAGGCTCCGTCGCCGGCACTACTTCTGCAGCGTCGTCAAGAACCCTAAGCGATGCTTTCGCTTCACTACCAACATCGAGAAGTGTGGCGAGATGGAGGCCACCAAGCACGCACCACGTGCGTCCTCCGCTGCTGCCGCTTAGTTCCACCAGGATCCACGGCAAGGCAAGCCGTGGGATTTGGACCTGGGCGAGGAGCAATGGGGATGGTGTTGCGGCAGGGACACAGGGTGCGGTGACGGGGAGCGGCAGCATGTGCGGCCGCAGATTGCGGGGATGGGTAGCGGCGTGCGCGGTGGCGGCCCTGCGTGATTGGAGCGGGATCCTGGGAGGAGATAGAGAGTGATTGGAGGAGATGGGTCGCAGGAGCAGGTCTCACAGACGAATCGCGGCGGAGCGACGGGGTGGTGGTTTCCTTTTCCGGGCTAGCTATCGCACGAAGGAAGCGAGGTGAAAACAGACAGGGATCGCTGGGGGCGGACCGACGAGGTGAGAGGACGATTGTCGCGGGAAAGAATTTTTTTTTGCACGGGCGGTAAGAAGGTGAGGCGAAGCTTTTGTCGCACCAAAACAGAGAGGCAGACCCAAAACAAATATCGCACTAAAAAGTGTCCACGCTTTATTCTTTTTAGTTGTAGGAGATTAAAATAGATACACGTCTGCCGGTTTGTCAACCACGTACTAAATGAAAAGCCATCTAGCCGATCTATTCACCGTTCGTCTCTTCATCTTCGAACAACTAAGGTACGCAGTCCCAGACTGCCTTTAATTTATGTATTTTGTCAACCACGTATTCACCGTTGGTCATTTTATCCTTTCTATATTTGTCAACCACGACACAATCAGATATCCATCTATTCATTGTCCATCCTATTGTTTTCATCATCAATCATCAACCAAAGGTATGGCCGTCTTGCTGAATCCATTTACGATCTAATCTATCTCCTACGATCTACATAAAAAAGACAAGTTGCAATGGTCACCAAAACATTAAGTGAGATTAGAGCAGGAAAGGAATTGTGGAAAATCAAAGCACGGGTCACTTTAATGTAGGATGCAATCTTTCTCAGTAGTGGTGAACAAATCAGTCTTGATATATGATCCGTATTGACCATCAGGTATAATACTTTTTCACTGTGTTTGTAATGGCCTTAAATTACTTCCAGTTTACCTGATAACGATAACAATAAAATATAGGTGACCATAATTCATCGATTTATCAATAAGGCATATATGGAAAAATTCAAACCATTGATCAAAGAAGGTAAAGTTTACATCATTGCAAAAGTAAGTCACATCAGCTGCACAAAAATATCCTACAGTGGAGAATGATAAGGTACTCAACTTCTCGCCCACAACTAATATAAAGAAGATAAAAGATAAGACATTCCAAAGTATAGTTTTTGGTTCTTCCATACATACATGGTTTCTAGCAGAGTAAATATGGACATGTACCTCTCAGGTAAGCTACTGCTAACATTATAATTTTTATGATATTCCTCTCATTTGATCACTTTTTGATAAGAACTAATATTTATGTATAATTGATATCATAAGAGTTGTAGCACACATTGAGCCGATAGAAGAAACTAGGACATACTTTGGAGTGATCAAAATCCATGATATTGTGCTCCTGATCAAGTAGGATATTTTTTCATTCACAAACTAACAAATTTGACATGTTTACATGCATGCTACTGTTATGTCTTTGCACGCCTTAAATTAGATTGTTTTTCATAATGTTCCGCACATATTAAATTATATTATTTGACTTCCAAATTTGCAGTGGACAAGAAGTTAAGGTTCGATTTCGCGCGCGCGGTGTGGGGTGGGGGGGTGGGGGGGGGGCAAAATCTCATGTGATTGCAACAGCAGCTACAAACTGTGAAAAAAAATTGGCAGTAAGTCTTCATTTAATATCAATAATTCAATAATATTTTTGCCATTCAACAAGCCTTCAAGGAAATTTAATAATTGTTATTTTGCAGCATAGCTTTGTCCTCAACCAATGCAACAACAGTTTTTGTAGATTTAACAATTCCTGAAGCTATGGTTGCACGTAACAGGTAAATAAAATTAAAACAGTGTTATGTTTTATATTCATAGCTTACACTCTAACATGGTGAAATTTCTTTGTATAAAAAAGCCTATGTTCTAGTGTTATTAGTATCAAAGAGATTCGTATTGATGACCATTTAAAAGGGACATTGGATGAGTAGATGTAGTACAATAGAAGAACTTTAGAAGAATTAGGTTTGATTTTTTATGACTCATCAAATCAGGTATGCATATGTTTGATCATTATACAATACTTTCAAAAAGCTTACATTTATATGAATGATATGTATATGTGTTTACAGGATAAGCTATTTACTGTTGAAGCCACAATAAATGCAATTAACGCAAAATTTGGCTGGTACTACATCCCGTGTAGTGCAGGTGATTGTAAGAAACAACTTGATAAAAAGTTTGATCAATACAATTGCAGTAAATGTGGCAAAAAAGCTGAACCTAAAGAACGGCAGTGACTTAGCAAGTTCCAATCCTGTATTGTACTATTTTTGTAACTAACAAGAGAATATTGTTTACACATGCAAAATTAAGCTTCAAGTAAGAGATCCAACATCAACCGCAACTTGAGTACTTTTTGAAAAGGAAGCACATATGCTAATTAGCGAATCAGCAGATTCGTTGATCACCTCGGTCAATTATGACAATAAAGAGGTACCAAAACAGATCCATGAAATATGTGGTTAAACATTGATTTTTCAGTTCAGACTGACTGACTACAACTTCACAAGTTTGAGACCTGATTACACTGTTTCAAGACTATTTTTGACAAGAAAAATGTAGTTCAACAACCTACGCGCCCAATACAAAAAAGGTAACACTTCTCGAATATTGTGCTTCTAGAGCGAGATCTGAACGAAACGATGAGAACGATTCTCTTCAAAAATTGTTCCCTTCATTTATATTCCCTTGATCGGAGCTATTTATACACGCCCGCAGGCTATTCATAGGACGTAAATGCCCTCTCAGCTACTACAAATTCAGGGAATATTCCTCGCTACTTTGGGCTCGTTCGCCATTTAGAGTACCCGCCAGCCTCAGTCAGCGCCGGCTTGGAGAGGCCCGACCGGCTCCGCCTTATGTCGCCTACTCGGCCGACCGGGCGGGTCCCTGGCCGTCAGAAGCTGTCGACCATGCGAATGCGGTCGGCTCCTCCTTAGACGAAACCTGCAGGAACTGTCAGCCAAATCGTTAAAAACTATTCGCCATTGCGAATAGCCAAGACCGACTACGCGCCCTCGTTTGATGGAACCTGCAGAAACTACTAACCAAACCGCTAAAAACTATTTGCCTGAGCGAATAGCTAAGAGCGTCAGTGAGCCTGTCCCTAGTGCGAAAGGAAAAGAGCTTGGCCCGGTCCTGGTTTCGGCCGTAGAATCCACCTCTTCGCTATGGCGAAAAGAAATGTCTAACAACGGGACGGCAAGTGCCGCCTTCACTTTGCTGAGGCGAGAAGGGGGCCCGACGCATCCTTTTCCACACATGGCCAGCCCTTTTGCTTGTTACTATAGCGAAAGGCAACGCGCGCCGGAGCCCAACTCCCGCTACTTCGCTCCCGTGAGAAGTCGGGGCGGCTATCGAGCCATATAGGGTGCCCACAGGCGGGGTACGCACCCCACATTAGCCCCTTGGAAATGCGCGAGGAGGTTATTGATCCAAGCGTGTTTGCTTCGTGAATTTGTAGGACTGTCACGCTGTGGGGCTCGTACGCCATCCCGAGCGAAGGGTGGAGGTCTGTTGCTGCTAAACGTGTGTGTATGTATTTTATTTTGTTATTACTATTATCATTTTTATCATCATTTCATTTTTTAAAGGTATGTAACTACTTTTCGGTTATCGCGTCAGTATAACTGTTTCTCGAAATTCGAACCATCACGGTGGTTAAGCGAATCGTCGTGTCGTTTCCTCGATTCAGCGCGCCAGGCCAAGCGGGTGCCTATATAAACCCCCGAGCCAGTGGAAGCGTGCACGCTTGTCTCACCTTCAGCCTTCAATTGAGAACCGAGCGTTCGCTTTTTGGCTTCTCGCTTGGGTTTTTGCTTGCGTGGTTGCTTTCGCCAGGACTCCAGCCTTCGCCGAGCTTTTTCGTGGGTATGTATTCGTTTTGCCCTGGTCATTTTTGCACTACTCTATTCGCTTTGTATTATTTGTGTTTTTGCTCTTTTTGTTTCTTTACTGTTTCCTATTTTTGGGTTTCCATATGGAATTCACTTAGATAGATATCGAGTGAGTCATCGTCTGGCGCCGGTTCGCATAGCGGGAGCTCATCTGACAGTTCTAGTTCGGAGTCCCGCATGAACTCGCAATGCGCGCTTGAAAGAATGGAGGCTCAAATGCCGAATACTCAGGATGACAATGCGGCATCGGTAGCTCCCGCTGGTAGCGTCCAGGGCCCTTCACGCGTTGAGGCCGATGAAGGGACCGATGTCGATGTCGAGATTGTGGAGGAGGGTGAGGAAGGCGAAAGCGCTGGGCCAGTGCCAACCGCCGTCCAAGGCTAGTCTGGTTTGATGCCTACGACCTATCGGATAGGTCGATCTCGTGTTACGGAGGTAGATCTCGACAAGTATGTTGAGCAGGGGCTTTTAAAATCTACACTTCGCGGCTTATGCCACGCTCTAGGGCAAGAAGAGGTGCCCCGCCTAGAGCCTTAAGAGGCTATAGTCTTTCAAGATTTCTTTCAAGCTAGACTTTGATTTCCATGCGAGGACTTTGTGGGTGAAGTTCTGCAATGCTTCAATTTTGTAGATCCACTACCTGACTCCCAACTGCCTTTGCTCGATTGAGCGTATTCGCTATGGCGCTACAAATGGCAGTGTGCACCCTAAGCGTGAATACTTTGCGTGATACTATGAAACTCATCTGCATAAGAAGGTGGTCAAGGACAAGCAAACCAAGATGGAGATGGTGGCTCACTATGGCTCATATAACTTTGTCCTGAAGAAGACGAAAGGCACCGTGCAGATTGTGCCTGGCTTATCGGAACAAATGGTTGCGCTGGAACCGATTATTGGTTCTATCATCACATGTGCTCTAACGAGGATGTCACAGAAGCTCTGACGAATGACTTGCCAAAGGCGCACATACTTGTGTCTAAGATGACACCGATGGAGGGGTTTCGCTTGGCCAAGATCTTGGCTGATGGGCCACTGGGATACCGATGCAGCAGATTCCTTTGCTTTGACATTGTACTAGCAGATTAGCCGAGACCTAGTGGAGGAATGGATAGCCTGCTATAGCCCCCCACTGAGTAGTGAGACTCAGTTTTCTAATATAGAGCAGAGGGACGGATACGTCTTGCTGCGCCTTAACGTTGCTCTGTCGGATGCTTTTACCACCGACTTTAGCTTTGTGGATTTGATTGAGCACAAGGCTGAGGAAATCATTGGATTTTATGGTGGCCAAGAGCACAAGGGCCGAAATGCATCCTTGGCTGGCAAGAGGTGGTTAAACCGCGTCTTTGACGCGATCGGTTTGAGCTATGCTGACCGGGCGGGCCCTTCGACCAGCCTCTCGGATGATGATGTTGCTCCTCACAGCTGCGGTGGTCATGGCCATGGTCGCTGAAGGCGTGCGAGGAAGGTAACCATAGGCCATGAGGCGAACACTACCGCCTTGGAGTCTTGCAAGTGGCAGTGTGTTGGGCGAGGTCGCGGCATTACTGAACCTGCCGATATTCGCATCAGAAGGGAAATGGCGGGCAAGGTGGGCAATAGCAAAAAAGTGGTGATTGGGCAGACTCACCGTTTCGGCCAAGTTTGGACCAAAATGGTAGTAATGTGGCTTTCATCGTGTACTTTTCCTATCGTTACTTTTGGTTTGAATTTTGCTCATCGCTGTTTTATCTGTTTGCTAATGCTATGCCACCTTTGTTGTCTTAGGCATCTTTGAGTTCTAATGGAATGGCTGGCAAGGCCAAGGTTGCCAATGTAAATGACGCATTCGGTCTTATGGATACCATGTCTGTCGAAGACCTTTTTACAAAGAAGGCTAAGAAGTATTCGTGGAAGGCTGACGACCTCCCAAGGAAACCGACGTGAAAAAGGCAAGAATGACTTCTACCGAAGAGGTGGCTTCTGCTCGCCCGGTCCCTAGTCCCATGGTGTCTCCTGACATTTCGGGCTCTCAGTTGTAGGGTAAGTCTAGATTTTATGCGGAGTATATTCGCTTGAGCGATGATTTGGTCCGTGGATAGCTCTTCGGTCATGGGGCGCTGTAGCTAAGTTCTCGCCCTAAGGATTATGGTGAAATGCGGGTTTATTTAGGGTCAAACTCTTCTGGCGAAATGAATTCCGCAAAGGAGGAGACTTATCAGATTGCTCGTTCTTTAGGGGCCATGTGGAGTTCCCAGGTCATTGCCAACGTGGACTACCGCACGATTGGTTTCTTGCTGAACCCAGGTGCAGCCAGCTTTGCCGATGCATGTGCCGGCTCATTTTCAGCTCCAGAGCTAGAGATGGATCTTTTAAAAGTTCCTAATTTGTCCCTTGTGGATGCTATGAACTTGCACGCTGCCAGTGTAAGTGGTCGTGTTTATTTGCGTTTGCTTTTGTTGTGTGGTTTTCGCCTTTCGGTGGTTCCATGTAACACTTTTGACTTTTCATAGGCCATGCTACTGGCTTGGGGGCTTTAGCATCAAGGGCAAGCTTTTTGCCAGGGCCTAGAGAAAGATCTTGTGGCCAAGGATGCAAGGATCCGAGCCCTCGAGAAGGAGCTGGAGGCGGCCAAGAAATTGCCCGAAGAGAATGCATCCGCCCGCAAGACTGCGGAGGAGCAGGTTGAAAAGATGTGCTAGGACTTCAAGGGGTATAAGAAGAGGAAACTTGAAGAGCAGAGCAAGCTTGTTGCTGGCGCCCAGTGGGTGGCGAATATGTACAAGGATCTCATTGAGAGCATAGGTGAAGAGTCAGAAGCTCCCCATGATGCTCCTGTTGTTAATTTCATGGAGTGGTTGGCGAATGAGCTGGCCACCATGAGCGACTACATGACCATCGAGCGGGAGTACACCTCTTTCATTTTGCTTCGTGCCTTTGCTTAGGCCTTGGAGGAGTGCGGGTTGTGATCATCTCAATAAATTCAAGATCAAGGACCCGCAAGCTTACTGGAATGCACCTAGTCACGCCCATGAGGTAGGACAAAGGTTCTTCGAAGGGTTTTGGCATCCTAGGGGCCACGATCTTGCTCTCCTTAGGGCTGCCATGAGTCGTGGCAAGGTTTGCTTCTAATTCAAAATTGTTTGGCTTTCGCTTTGCTTTCCTTTCTATGATATGTTGCCTTTCCTTTCTATGATTATGAGGTTTTTATGAGTTTTGGGTGTGTTGTGTAGTCTGTCAAGGAGTGCACGATGATCCAAGAGAAAGTAAAGAAGTACATTGTGGAGCGAAATGCTCGGGAAGGCGTAGCTGGTAGGGGCTCTAGCAACACGGAAACTCCTGCTACTCCTACTACTGAAGTCCCGATTGGCGATGACACTGGTGCTCCTGCCAACAACGTGGCCCAAGACAGGGTAGACAACTAGGAGATTGTTGTTTGTGACTTTTGGAACAATTGTGTTTGGTTGGAAAACTGATGTAAAATTTTGTTTTAAACTATTATGATTTTGGCGCGAAGGTTCCTGATGCGGAGCCTGCGCAACCCGTGGATGTTTACCCATTAATGATTAACTGCAACGATTTTTATATTGGAGGCACCTCATAGTCTCGCCAGCATGAGAGGTTCCTAGGATCCAGCATGACTGGTTTTTTGAGGTCTCGATTTTGGTGGTACTTTAGGAGACATGAGTTTCTTAATAGGTTCTTCTCTTCGGAGTTTGATCCGAGTGTTTTGGAAGAGCGAAAATTTCGCTGCAAGTGATCTAAAGGCGTCGGCGAGCGACCCTCGACGTCTGGCCTTAAAGATCTGAAAGAGGAACCAGTCAAAGATATGACCTTGGACCTAGAAAACCGCCAGTATAGTTTTTATCTTCGCCCTAGAGGGGGTGAAGTGTAGGTTGTTATGAGTGAGTGCGATGCACCGCATTTTGTATTTTAGCTCGAGATGTATTGTAAAACAGATTGTGTATATAGTGTTTTTACCTTATTTCTAGGTCTCATTTTTTACTGCATCATGCTTTCGAGCATTCGTGGAGTATTCTTGTTAATCTGTCGGTGTATTGTTATGGACGAAAGAGAAACGCCGTCCCCCTGACATTTAGGCTAGAGCGATGATGCCCGAGCTACTACTTTGCTAGCCCCTTGGCATATCGTATAGGTGAATGGAGAAACGTTGTCCCCCCAACCTTTTAAGGTGAGGGGATAGGAAAAGGCGAAGACGCCTGAGCGGCTAGTTTGCTAGCCTCTCGGCATATCGCATAGGCAAATAGAGAAACATCGTCCCCCATCTTTTAAGGCGAGGGGAAAGGAAAATGCAATAACGCCCGAGCGGCTGCTTTGCTAGCCCCTTGGCATGTTGCATAGGCGAATGAAGAAACACCGTCCCCCAACCTTTTAGAGCGAGGGGATAGGAAAAGGCGATAACGCTCGAGAGGCTTCTTTGCTAGCCCCTCGGCATGTCGCATAGGTGAATGAAGAAACACCGTCCCCCAACCTTTTAGGGTGAGGGGGTAGGAGAAGGTGATGGCACCCGAGCGGCTCCTCTGCTAGCCCCTTGGCATATTGCATAGGTGAATGGAGAAACGCCGTCCCCCCCAACCTTTTAAGGCGAGGGGATAGGAAAAGGTGATAACGCTTGAGCGGCTGCTTTGCTAGCCCTCAGCATGTCGCATAGGCGAATGAAGAAACATCGTCCCCCCATCCTTATAGGGCAAGGGGATAGGGGAAGGTGATGACACCTGAGCGGCTCCTCTGCTAGCCCCTCGGTGTATCGCATGAGCGAGAATGATAAGGCCGCTTCAGAATGATTCACGCGTGAAATGCTTTGCCTATCAAATTTTTCATTTTATTACTAAGGGTGGTGTTGGACCAGGCTTCGTTTGCCAAGATTAATCACTATTTGGTGTTTTCATGTGTTTTCTTGGTTGCACTAGTTTGCATTGCTTGCCCTTTCCCCAGATGTCTGCTTTCGACATGACACTAGAAAGTTGGAAGCAATAGGGCGAATTAGCTAAGTTGTTCAGAGCAGCTCGGGCTTGCCCCACTGATGACCGAGACCTGAATGTCTACTTTTGCTATTCAGGGCTGGAAAGTTGCAAACAATAGGGCAATGGCCACTGAGGACTGTGGAAGATGGTGATTCTAAGAAGCTGAAGTGTTTTTGAACACATTCGCTCTTAGATTGGTTGTAGCCCAAAAAGTAGTCAATGTCCCCATTAGTGGCTTGTGTAGCTAGCCATCTCTAGTCTAAGGCGTGGCTTGCTGCCCTGGAATGCGGTGAAATCCTGATGCTTCTTATTCCAAGGATATCGGGGCCTTTGGTTGTGCAACCTCTCTCCTTTTGCATTTTTAACTTTTCATATCACACTTTTTTCTCTTTTCGCGTGCTTCCTGCTGCTCTCCCAAAGCTACAGGGCTTTGCCTTTGCGCAAAATGCATAAAGGCTCTTCCCTCCAGCGCTCTACTTTCTTGCTCTTGAGTTGGAGTGTCTATGCTTCCTATCTTGCCCATCGGCTTATGGCCCGAGTGGGCGGCCTCTTCTTGCTTATATAGTGTCGGTTGCCCATCAGGGTCTTAAATTTTGAGTGGTGTTGTAGGTTGCTTATTAAACTTCTACTGGGTTAATGCTTCTGTCCTTTCTCATACATTGGGTTGTTGGAACTCGTTTGGGGTCAAATTTGTGTTGTGCATCATTTTGTGGCTTTTGAGCCTTTTCTTTCCGCCATCACTCCTTTTTGGTGGTGTAGATTGTTTTATGACCTATTGGGCTTTTGCTTCCGCCATCACTCCTTTTTGGTGGTGTTGATTATTTTATGGCCTATTCGGCCTTTGCTTCCGCCCACACTCCTTTTTGGTGTGGCATAGCACTGTTTAGGCTTCTCGGCCTTTTTCCCTTCGCTCACTCCTTTTTGGTGAGGCGAGAGGTTGTTGCAGCCTATAGGCTTGCTTAGGGATGCAGAGTCTCCGGTCGTGATGTTTCGCATGAATGTAGAGTGGCACAACCTACAATGGGGCTGCCCTTTGTCGATATTCATATCCTGCCGAGGTCAGGTTTTGTTTCGACGTCTAGTTTTGAGACCTTGTGTGGGGAAAGGTTCGATTTAATTTTAGAAAGGGTGCATAGGATCGCCTCATTAAAAAACCTCATGCCTTTTCGCAAAGGCTTCCCCTATGAGGAAAAAGAGCGTGAATCCTTGTTTAATGTTTACATAACCAAAAATAGAATCCAAAGATAACAACGCTCAAGGGGCGAAGAAGTTATGGGTAAAAGCGTCGTAGATTGTCTGCATTCCACGTGTGACTTGTTTTGATTCCTTCTTTGTTTAGTAGTTTGTAGACTCCTGGCTTGACCATGCTCGCCACTATGAAAGGTCCATACCACTGTGACTACAGTTTGCCTTGCTTGTTAGGATGACGGATTAGTACCATGTCACCTAGGTTGATGTTCCTTCGTAATACTTTCTTGTGTCTCTAGGTCTTTGTTTCTTGATGGTAACTATCCAGGTTAGACACGGCTTTCAACCTGGTGTTTTCTGCTATTTCAAGCTCCACATATCGCTGTATTGGAGTGGTTGCTGCGATTTATGTGCGAAAAGACCCTAACTTGAGCTCTTCTAGTGTGATGGCTTCTTCGTCATACAAGAGACGAAATGGAGTGAACCCCATAGTTCTGGTGCGTGAGATGTTGTGACCCCAAACATAAGTGACTAATTCCTGGGCCCATTTTCCTTCCGGGAGGTCAAATAGTGCTTTTGATACTGCACTAAAGATCAAGGCATTTGCCCTTTTGACTACTCCATTGCTCTCTGGGTGGTTTACAGAAGTGAATGCTAGTTTGATCTCCAACTCGCTGCAAAAATTTCTAAACTCCATGCAGTCGAATTGTTTTCTATTGTTGACTATAATGTAAGATGGGACCCCAAAACAGCAAATGATCTTTTGCCACACGAAACTGGTTAAGGTACCTGAAGTGATTTTCGCCAGTGTCTTAGCCTCAATCCACTTGGTGAAATACTCTAGAGCTATTGCTACAAAACGTAAGTTGTCAGGCGTAGTTGGTAATGGCCCCACAATGTCGACTCCCCATCTCTGTAGAGGCCATGTTGGGATGATTGACGTGGTTGGGTTAGCTAGGGCTTTTTGCTTTTTTGCAAACATCTGGCAGCTTTCACAACTATGGACTAGTTCTTTTGCATCATCTGCTGCTGTCTACCAATAGAATCCTTGCCTCATCGCTCTATGAGCAATTTCATGTGGTCCCCTATGAGCTCCGCACATTCTGGCATGCATTTCGCCTAGCAATTTGATTCCTTGTTCTCTGCTTATGCAGTTTAGTATTGGTGCGACTATTCTACTCTTGTACAGCTCTCCTGCTATGATGGAGTATTGTTTCATCCTAGAATTCAGTCTATCTATCTCATGTTTGCTATGCGGCTCATAAGTTCCATTGAGGTAAGTGAATATATGCGATCTTTGGTCCTTACTTGCGATGACATGCACTGGTGCTGGGCCTTTCCTCTTCTTCTCGTATTGCTTTGATTGATAGCTCTTGATAAAAAAACATATGCTAGTATTGGTGTTTTCTGCGTAGCTGCTTTTGCCAACTCATCAGCTTCCGCATTCTCGCTTCTTGGAATGTGGCGAAAGGTGAAGCCGGATGAAATGCTTCTCCATCCTTCTTACCGCTGCCAAGTACTTGATCAATTCTGGTTCCTTCGTAGTGAACTCTTTATTGACATGTCCCACTATTATCTGAGAATCTGATCTGACTATACACCTTCTAACTCCTAGAGCTCTGAGCTTTCACAACCCTAGGAGTACTGTCTCATATTCGGCTATATTGTTGGTTGTGAGGAATTCGAGTCTTGCTGCATACCGAAGTTTGGGGCCTTTTGGCGGCGTTAATATCGCTGCTATTCCTGCATCGTTCATTCCCCATGCTCCGTCACAATGCATAGTCCAAATTGGTTCTTCAAATTGTATTGTTGTGTCGTAAGCTGCTGGGGTCTAGTCTATGATGAAATCTATGAGTGCTTGAGACTTGACGGCAAATTTGTGCTCGAAATCCACTATGAATTCATTTAACTCGGTGGCCCATTTTCTGATTCTGCCGATGGCTTCACTGTTGCGAAATAACACTTCCAGCGGTTGCGCTAAAAGGACTTTGATGCGATGGGCTTTGAAATAATGTTTTAGCTTTCTTGATGCCATGACCACAGTGCATGCTATTTTTTCTAGTTCAGACTAATTGAGCTTTGCTCCTGATAGGGCTTCTGATACAAAGTATACTAAGAACTGCTTCATCTTGTTTTCATGTTCCTTTTCTTCGACTAGCACCGCACTGACGATTGTTGGTGATGCTGCTAGATATAACATCAATGTTGTAGATGGCGATGGCGATGGCTTAGACAATGTTGCCAATTTGGTCAAGTATGCTTTGAGTTTGTCAAAAGCCTACTGCTACTTAGGCTCCCATTCGAAATGGTTTGAGCTTCAAAGAATTCTTAAAAAGGGTACGCCCCTTTCATCTGATCTCAAGATGAATATGTTCGATGCTACTAGTCTTCCCATAAGTTTTTGTACCTGCTGCTTGCTTGCTGGTGGTTTCATGTTTACTATCGCTGCTATTTTTTTAGGATTTGCTTCGATGCCCCTCGCCGATACTAGACAACCAAGCAGTTTGTCTTTCTTGATGTTGAATATGCATTTGTCTAGGATCAAGCCTGAGGCCAGCCTTTCTTAGGTTTTTGAATGTTTCCTGAAGGTCCTGAATATGGGTTTCCTTCTTATCGCTCTTGACCATGATGTCGTCGACATATGTGATGAGATTTTTGCCTTTCTGTTTGTTAAAAACATCATCTGCCATCCTAGAGAAAGTGGGCCCTGCGTTTCATAGTACCTTCGGCATTCGTTGGTAGCAATAAGTTCCTCCCGGGGTGATGAAACTTGTTTTCTCTTCGTCATCCGGGTTCAACCAGATTTGGTGATACCTAGAGAAGCAGTCTAACAGATTCATCACTTCACACCCAGCGGCGATATCAACTAACTTGTCAATTCTTGGGAGTGGATATGGGTCTTTTGGGTAACACTTGTTTAAGTCGGTGAAATCAACACACATTATTACAATGTTGGCTAGCCATTCTGGGCACTGAACTGGCCTAATGACGCCAGCATCGAGTAATCTTCAAGTTCTTTCAAGATGAAATGAAAAGATGCAAGATGAGATGAGCAAGATGAAGGAAGAATTGAGCAAGAAGGTTGATGATGCAATAAGTGGCAAGAATGATACAAGTGACAAGAATGAAGCAAACAAAGATGCCGCTAGTGATATTGGAGCCGGTGAGCATGCTCATGGAAAGGGAATATATTCAAACATGAGCTTTGACTATGGACAACTCATAAAAGGTTCAACACTACATACTCCATCCGTCAACATTGGCAAGCCACCTCACTTTGATGGAACAAGATACACCGATTGGTCTTACAAGATGAAGATGCATCTCATTGCCGCAAGACTTTGGGAAGTTGTGGATGTTGGTGTGATGATTCCTACCGATGAAGATAGAGAGATAACTCAGAAGAAGTGCACAACCTCCATCAAAATGCACAAGCCGTAGCATTGCTTGTGTCAAGCCTAGCTCCGGATGAGTTTAGAAAAGTGAATGGAATGGAAAGTGCAAAACAAATTTGGGATACTTTGAAAGTGTCATTTGAAGGAGATAGAAGTGTGAGAAAAGGCAACATTGAGTTACTTCATGGTGAATTGGAAAGATTTGTATTCTTGCAAAATGAAACAACACAATCTATGTTTGATAGGCTCATGGCATTGGTCAACTGCATAAGAGCTCTTGGAAGCACCGAATGGGGATGACAACAAGGTTGCTAGAAAGATGTTGAGAAACCTATAGAGCCAAGAACAACATGCTAGCATCCAGTGATCATGGAAAGGCCCTAGTTATGATGAGATGACACCCCAAGAAGTTCTTTCAAAACTCAAGCATCATGAGTGTCTAGATGAAGATGCAATCAATGCTCACAATCAAAATCCTAATGCAATGGGATACAACAAGAGTGCAGCCCTTAAAGCAACTCAACAACATGAAGGTCAAGGTTTAAGTCAAGAGAAGAAGAAGAAAGTGAAGGATGATTCCTCAAGTGAAGAAGAAGATTCTGATGCGGAGGTTGCATTTGTGATTAGAAATCTTAGAAAGTTTATGAAGAAGAAGAGCAACCGCAAGACCTATGGTGATAGAAGAGAAGGTTCAAAAAGAGATTTTGCTATAGATGTGGTCAAACCGGTCACTTCATAGCCGATTGTCCTAATGAGAGAAGAAGCACAAGCATGACAAGGATGAAGACAAGAAGAACAAAGGCAAGAAGAGAGGTGAAGCTCATCTTGGGAAGAATTGGAGTCAAATGATAGTGACTCAAGTGATGATGAGAAGAAGAAGAAGGGAGCCATAAACATCGCCATCCACCACTCTTCTTCACCGACCATGATCTTCCCCTGACTCAACTTCACCACCAAAACTCTTCCCCAACCTATCTTCACCACCGAAGCTCTTCTCCAACCTCATCGACAATGACTACTACACTCCAACTTGCCTCATGGCAAAAGGGGAGAAGGTACATGTTACACCTGATCCCTCTAGTGATGAGTATGATAGTTGTGATGAGAACATAGAAGAAATTGAAGCAACCATGATAAAGAAATTTAGGTAAAAAGGCCTTCACTAAAATAAAAATGCTAATGAAGAAATTAGAGAAGAGGGATAGATGCTTAGAGTTGCAAGGAGATATAATCACTCAAGAGAGAGAGAAAAACCTTGCACTTGAAGCTTCTATCGCCGAGGAAAAGATGAAGGTTGAGAAGTTAACCGTAGAATTGTCTTTAGCCAATGACTCAATTGGGAAATTGACTAAGGAACATTCCTCGGTTAATGATCAAGTAGCTAGCCTCAAGAATGAGAAGAGTATAGCTCAAGAAAGCCTCACATGCTTGGAAGAAAAATACCAAAATCTTGAGCTAAACTATAGTACTCTTTGGGCTAGCACTTCAACTTCTCTTAAGGCAACCGAAGACTCTAATGTCTCCACTAGCAATGGTTGTGAAAGATGCTATAAATTGATGTGAATGCATATACAACTAACCTTGTTGAGTTAGAGAAGAAAGACAAGGAGATTCATAGGTTGAAGATGATCTTGAAGAATGGGTGCAAGTGTCAAGAGCAATCCAACAAGACTATATATAAGTCATCAAGGCACCCATCAATCAAGGAAGGCATTGGCTACAATAGGTATGATGGAAAGGACCAATGAAGGAACATGATCAATGGTGTGCCTTGTGTGAAGTTCAACAAGGGTGTTGCTCTTGATGAGCTTATATGCAAGGCCAACAACAAGGTCTACATTCCAAAGATCCAACCTACAAGTGACAAGACAATCAAGACGAAGCAATCCGAGGCCCCCAAGCCACAAGCACCACTTCCACGGTGCTATGCTAGTGACTATATGTGTTGTTGGGGCAAGGATGGCAAGATTGTGGTTAAGTATGTTGGTGCCCAAAAGAGAAAGGAAATTATGAGGAGTGTTTGGGTGCCCAAGTTTTATGTGACTAACCCCCTAGGACCCAAATCTTTTTGGGTACCTAAAACAAAAGCTTAATTTGTCTTTGTAGGAATATTCCTCTAGGTGGAACAAGTTGGGATGTTGGATAGTGGATGCACCAATCATATGACCAGGAGAGAAGGACATGTTCATGTCATTCCAACCAAGTCATGATCAAAGTGGGAATATTGTGTTTGGTGACAATGGAAAAGGAGAAGTCCTCGGTTTGGGTAAAATTGCTATATCAAATGATAATTCTATTTCAAATGTTTTACTTGTGAATTCATTGAGATACAATTTGTTGTCCGTCTCACAACTTTGTGAGATGGGATTACAATTGTCTCTTTACGGATAAGGGTGTGGAAGTCTATAGAAGGGAGGATTCCTCTATTGCATTTATGGGTCATTTAAAAGGGAAACTCTATCTAGTTGATTTCACATCAAATAGAGTAAATCCTGAGACTTGTTTAATGGCAAAATCTAGCATGGGTTGGTTATGGCATCGCTGACTTGCCCATGTTGGGATGAGGAACTTGGCCAAACTTCAAAAAGGTGAACACATCCTTGGACTAACAAATGTTTCTTTTGAGAAAGATAGGATTTGTAGCGCATGCCAAGCGAGAAAACAAGTTGGAGCTAAACATCCCATCAAGAATGTTGTGACAACCGAAAGGCCATTGGAGTTGCTTCACATGGACATATTTGGACCAGTCGCTTATATAAGCATTGGTGGTAACAAATATGGTTTCGTAATTGTTGATGATTATTCTCGTTTCACTTGGGTATTCTTTTTGTGTGAAAAGAGTGAAGTCCAAGGTATCTTCAAGAAGTTTGCAAGAAGAGCCCAAAATGAGTTTGATGTCAAAATCAAGAGAGTTAGAAGTGACAATGGGACAGAGTTCAAGAATCACCAACATTGAAGAGTTTCTTGATGAAGAAGGAATCAAGCATGAGTTTTTGGTTCCATACACTCCACAACAAAATGGTGTTGTGGAGAGGAAGAACCGAACAGCTCATAGAAGCCACAAGAGCAATGTTGGATGAGCACAAGACTCCAACCAATTATTGGGCAGAAGCAGTCAACATGGCATGCCATGCCATCAACCGCTTATATCTTCACAAGAAAAGAGAAAAGACCGCCTATGAACTTCTAACTGGTAAAAAGCCTAAGGTGCACTACTTTAGAGTTTTTGGATCCAAGTGTTTCATACTTAACAAGAAATCCAAAAGCTCTAAGTTTGCACCAAAGGTTGATGAAGGTTTCATGCTTGGTTATGGTACTAACGAACATGGATATCGTGTTTTCAATAAAACCACCGGTTTGATTGAAATCGTGGTAGACAGTGACTTTTGATGAAACCGACGGCTCTCAAAAGGAGCAAGTCAATGTTGAGATTGTAGGTAATGAAGAAGCTCCACACAAAGCAATCAAGAAGCTTGCCATTGGTGAAGTAAAGCCCATCGAAGACGAAGATGAAGACCATGTTGTGCATGATGATCTTGATCCAACCTATTCATCATGTTTCATCAAATGAACATGGTGAAGCTTCCACAACAAGAAATAATCAAGATGGGAGATCAAATGAAGCACAAGGTCATTCTCATGAAGATGGTGTCAACAATGAGCAAGCTCAACCTCAACTCGACAATGAAGAAAGAAGTGAAGTCAACCCTCCACAAGCTCATGGTTGTGATCCTCCAATCGATCATGACCATGATGATGACGATGATGGCCCCATCCAAAGATCAACTCAAGTGCCACATCCTAGAGTGCATCAATCTATTCAACGGGATCATCTCGTTGATAACATATTGGGGAGCATTCGACGAGGGGTAACTACACATTTCCCGTTTAGCAAGTTTTTGTGAACATTACTCATTTGTTTCTCCTTTGGAACCTCGTAGGGTGGAAGAGGCACTCGATGATCTGAATTGGATGATAGCCATGCAAGAGGAGTTGAACAACTTCACTCAGAATGAAGTCTGGTCCTTGGTGGAAAGGCCCAAGCAAAATGTAATTGGAACCAAGTGGGTCTTCGGCAACAAGCAAGATGAGCATGGTGTGGTAACAAGGAACAAGGCAAGGTTGGTGGCTCAAGGATTCACTCAAATTGAAGGCTTGATTTTAGGGGAGACCTATGCACAGGTGGCTAGGCTAGAATCAATTCGTATTCTACTTGCCTATGCCGCTCATCATGATTTCAAGCTATATCAAATGGACGTGAAGAGTGCATTTCTCAATGGCCCCCTATCCGAGTTGGTGTATGTAGAGCAACCACCGGGCTTTGAAGACCCCAAGTATCCAAACCACGTCTACAAGCTCGACAAGGCGCTCTATGGGCTCAAACAAGCCCCTAGAGCTTGGTATGATTGCTTGAAGGATTTCCTACTCAAACAAGGTTTTGAGATAGGAAAGGCCGATGCTACTTTGTTTACTCGCAAAGTCAATAATGATATCTTTGTTTGCCAAATATATGTCGATGACATAATATTTGGTAGTACTAATGTGGCTTTTGTGAGGAATTTAGTAGGATTATGACAAATAGGTTCGAGATGTCCATGATGGGAGAGTTGAAGTTCTTCCTTGGATTTCAAATCAAGCAACTCAAGGATGGCACGTTCATAAGTCAAACCAAGTACACCAATGACATGTTGAAAAAGTTTAACTTGGACAAGGCCAAGCCCTATCAAGACACCCATGCCAACCAATGGACATCTTGACCTCTGATCAAGGAGGAAGGACGTCGATCAAAAGGTATATCGCTCCATGATTGGATCCCTTCTTTACCTTTGTGCATCTAGGCCCGATATTATGCTTAGTGTGTGCATGTGTGCAAGATTTCAAGCTAATCCAAAAGAATGTCATTTGATGGTTGTTAAGAGAATTTTTTGGTATTTAGTGCACACTCCTAATCTTGGCTTGTGGTATCCTAAGGGCTCCACTTTTGAGTTACTTGGCTATTCCAATTCAGATTATGCCGGTTGCAAAGTAACCTGAAAGAGTACTACCAGGACTTGCCAATTTATTGGTCGATCTTAGTGTCTTGGAGCTCTAAGAAGCAAAACTCCGTTGCTTTGTCCACCGCTGAAGCCGAGTATGTGGCGGCCGGTGCATGCTGTGCCCAACTACTTTGGATGAAGCAAACTCTCCAAAGACTTTGGATGTGAGTTAACCAAGATTCCACTTTTGTGTGACAACGAGAGTGCCATTAAGTTGGCAAACAACCCTGTAAACCACTCTCGAACAAAGCACATAGACATCCAACATCACTTTTTTGAGAGACCATGAAGCCAAAGGAGATATCACCATTCACCATGTGAGCACCGAAAAGCAACTAGCCGATATCTTCACAAAGCCCCTAGATGAGTCAAGATTTTGTGCTTTGAGGAGTGAACTAAATATCATTGATTCTCATAACATGGATTGATGTCTTGCACACACTTTGTTTGATCTAGTTAGGAGAAAAGAATTAAGAAAATATTGTGTGACACTTTCAAAATCTATTTTATGATTTTCATGAGTGACTATTGCTTTGTGTTGATTGAATGAAATCTAGTCACTTGTGAAAATGTTAGTGTCCATCATATTTTTGCCCCACATGGTATAGTGAGTTCAAGTTGAGGTGTTTTTCAGTTTCCCTACGTCGGAAGTCCCGAAGTAGGTTGAAACTCCCGACGACCGGAAGTCACGGCTCGTGTTGGGACTCCCAACTGTCGGAAGGTCTGGCCCAGCGCTGGGAAGTCCTGACCAGATCTGGGTTTTGACGCACCGCATCATTTGACCATGTCATTTATACCCAGCTCGATCCATTTACTGTGGTTATTTTCTTCCTCCCCGAACTCCCATCGCCCTCACCTCTCCTCACGCCGCCCACACCCTTCCTCACGCCTGCGTCGTGCCCTGCCTACCCGCCCGTGGCTCTGGCCTGCTCTAGGCCACCGGGAGTTCCGGTCCCTTCCCTTCAGTTGTGCTGCTGGGAGTCTTGCCAGCACTCCGCCCTCTCTGCCCCCTTCCCGCCCGTGCTTCCTTCTTCCTCGGATCGGTGGTGGGGATTTCATTCATGGTGGTGCTAGTGCTCGTCGATTCATTCATGGACTACGGATTTCATCTTCTCTGTCCTCTTTCCTCGATTCATGGTACTACCGTGGCACCCTAACCCTAATGTAATGTACCTTGTGATTTGCCTCTATTCTTTCTCCCTCTCTACTCCTCTATCTTCCTTGAATGAATGTGTGTCGCAATTTGAAGCCCCATGAATGGGATGATCACCATGTGCATCGGAAGTCCCGGTGACCATCGGAGGTTCTGACCGTCGGAACTCCCGACGTCGGCCAAAACTCCCGGCTATCGGAACTCCTGGCAACGGTCGGGACTCCTGACCCAATGGTGAACACTCCATTCATGTTTCTTCACTTCTTGATGTTCGTTCGCTTCTTGTTGTCTTGTTTCTTAGTTTCCCTTCGTGTTTTTCATAGTCATGGACGGTGGCAGTCCATCGCGTCACAAGGAGAAGAGGTCCAAGAAGAATCAGGACCGTGCCATTGTCCCCAAGCTGTCTGGCCACACCAAAGCAGCATATCCCCGTGCTGGTGCTGGTGGTCCCAGTGCTGCTGGTGGTGGTTCCCGTGCTGCCCATCGTCGTGACGATCAAGGCTCATCTGCTACCGCTCCTCCTCCTGCTCCAGCCTCTATTGGGCATGTTCTGATTGTTGATGTAGAAGAAGAAGCTCTTGAAGCATGCGGGCCGCAACATTGCTGCTCCACCGATTCGCACCCCGAATCATGGCTCGGGCTTTGTCACTGAGCTCATTCCCTTCCAGGCATTTCACTAATCATGCAGGAGCCCACCATGGCTCCTAATCCTGCTGGTGGCTGGACTCCTCCTCTACGAGTGGACTATCGTCACTGGGTTAGGGACATCAGGTCCATGAGGGGAAGGAACCTTTATGCTAAGGACAAGAAGGATCTCCGACTTGAGTATCACTTCTGGCACCCGTTCCATTATGACTTTTATGATTCCATCATCTATCTAAAGTTCTTGAAGAAGAGGGAGCCACCGATCCTTCAGATGAAGTGCATTGATGCATACTCTCTTGGTAAGTTCAAGGAGCCTAAGCTGGAGAAGATGGTTCGTGATATATGCTCAATGGGGCTGTCCTACTTGCCTGGAATTTAGGAAGCATTGGAACAATGAGCTTATTTGTCAGTTTTATGCTTCCTATCATCATGAGCGAGACCCTACCGGTGCTAATAACATTATTCATTGGACCACTGAAGGCAAGCACTATAAGGTGGACTTCATTACTTTCTCTCACCTTCTTGGTTTAAGTCAAGCCGACCGCACTGCACCTGAATTGACTAAGTATGAGGATGTGGCTTTGGAGGAGTACAAGCATATGTATCTTGATGGACATACAGCTGATGGACAGACAGTGTATCTGAAGCCCTACTATTATGTCCTCAATAACATTATGAGACAAATCTTGTATCCAAAGTGAGGTGACTCCACCTTCCTTCATGATGATTCTCAGAAGGTGCTTCAGCGATTTGGAGATGATTTCTAGAAATTTTCAATCAGTCGGTACATTTGGAACAAGATACATGATGCTACTGAGGATCCGGTGAAGCAGCTTCCCTATGCACCATACATCATGCATGTGATTGAGCAAGTGTCCGGCATCTGGTTCCCCATAGACACTCAGCACAATCTCCTCAAGATCTCCAACAAGACATCGATCACAGCTGCAAAAGAACTAAAGATGAAGGGTGATGTAGCCAAAGCCAAAGGGATAGGTGCTTTGGGTTCTTATGCTCATCGTGGTGCTTCACCACCTGCTACTGCTGCCCATTCTTCTAGTGCCAAGCCACTCTCTTCTTCTTCCTCTGGTAAGAAGCCCAACAAGTTCATGTTCCTCATGACATACATGTTTGGATAGTGTTGTGCTAGTGTTCAATGTGAGCATGATATGCAAGAGAGGCTCTATCAGTTGGAACAACACACAAGCATTGTGTTTTCTCCTCCGCCACCATTTGTGCCTCCACGTGATCCATTGGCTTTATATGATGAGGCTTGTGTGGCATATGAAGATGATGCAGCTTCTCACCCTCATGGCAAGGGCAAGGCTACTGAAGAGGATGAGGAATACATAGAGGATGATGATGATGATGACGACGATGGAGGTGATGATGATGGTGACCAAGATGAGGATGATGACTACGAGGATGAGTAGTTGGTTTTTCATGCGGCCTACCCCTTTTGGCACTTGTTGACAAAGGGGGAGTGTTAGGCTTTTATATCTTGTAATAAGTTAGTTAGTCATTCTGTTTCAAGACTTTAAAACATTTAGCGTGTATGCACTATATTGTGTGGTGGCAAGCTTGTGATGGACAACTATTTATATGTGCTTGTGATGAATGATTGTAGGACAAGTAATGGTTTTCTATCTATCTTATTAGCTTGTGCTTGTCTCTACTTGTGATGGTGGATGTATTTTGAATGGCCATGTGATGCTTTGAGTTTTTACCTTGAAATCTTGGCCATCATATTCTCTTTTACTTGTGTGAAATAACATGTCATATTGCATTTCTTTTCATGGATATATATTTGTTCACACACACTTGTTGCACCCCACGGATAGCAAAATTTAGGGGGGAGCTTTTGTCTTAATATATGCAAATCATGTATAGATGATTATAATTGAAATTGAAATTCATGCATACATCAAGGGGGAGCTCTTCATAAATTTTGGGTTTCAAAAGTTTTAAATTATTTCATTCTTATAAAAGCCTAAGTTGGTTGTCATTAATTACCAAAAAGGGGGAGATTGAAAGTGCATTTGACCCCTATGTGGGTTTTGGTGTATTGATGACATCCAAATTAGGGACTAATGTGATCTTAATGAGATATGTCACAGCTATTAGTCCCATGAAAGATTCAAAGAGTTGATAAAGATGAAATGGTATCCCTCAATTCTTGAAGTTATAAAGGCGGACGAACTCAAAATGCTCTCCAAAGTTTTTATTTTTGTTTTTGAGTTTAGGATCCACCGCACTATAAAGAGGGATGCAAACTTAGTTGGTCTGAGGAAGATAGAGTGCTCAAGCCTAAAAATAAAATCATAAGAGAGACACTCTAGCACTCCATGAGCACATAGAATATTTTTCTATGACTGTTGGTGTCAGAAGTCCCGATATAAGCCAGAACTCTCGACCATCAAAAGTCATGACTCATGCCGGAAGTCCTGACACCTAGTCATTTAGCCTACACGATGATTGTGGCCGTCGGAAGTCTCGATGTGAGTCAGAACTTCTGACAGTCAAAAGTCCCAACCCAAGTTGGAAGTCCTGACTGCTGGCCAGCTATCTACGCCCGTCGAAAGTCCCGACGTTCGTCGGAACTCCCGATAGTCGGAAGTCCCAACCCATGTCGGGAATCCCGACACCTAGGGCATTGCTGGTTGCTTGGCTGTCTGCTCACATCGGAAGTCCCGACGTACGTCAGGAGTCCCGACCATCGGAAGTCCTGACATTTGTTGGGAGTTCTAACATTGACTTGCACGTGTAGACTTTCTGACCCTGTGTGAACAGTGTTTTCTATTAAGGTCGGAAGTCCCGAGATCTGTGTCGGAACCTCCGACATAGATTTGAACGGTTAGATTTCTACTTAGAGTATAAATAACCCTCCACTTCTAACCATTACGGACTCATTCACAACTGACCCAACTTCATCCTAACAGCTCCCAAGCAACGAAGGCACCCCTCTCCTCCCCCCTTTGCTCCAATCTTCAATTCCCTTAGGGTTTTGAGTGAAAGGAGAGTGGATTAAGTGAGAGAATCACTTCGGCAAGCTTGAGCACTTGATTTCTTCATCAAGCCAGTTGGCTTTGCATCTATTACTCTTGGGGCTTTGCCCCTAGCTAGCTAGGCATTGCCCAAGAGCTTCCATCTTGTGGAAGAGCCTTGAGAAGTTTGTATTACCCTTTGATTTCTTAGTGGAAAGCTCAAGTGACCTTTGTGGTCACTTTGAGAGAGGCAAGTAGGTGGAATAGACTCCAACCTTTGTGGTCACCTCAACAATGAGGATGTTGGAGCTCCTTTGTGGGGTTGCCGAACCTCAGGATAAATCCTTGTGTCCCGTGTGCTTGTTGTTGTGATTGCTAGAGATTGCTTGTATTTGTTTGTCTCTCTCTCTTGAACTTCATTTTAGGGTTTGGACTCGATCTACGGTTTGGAGGCATTACGGCATCAAGGGAGTGATCCAACCTCTTCACCAAACCACAAGGAAGTGGGGTTGCAAGATTATTTATCCACGAAGTTAAATTTGGCACTATTTTTGTCGTTCACGTAGGCGTCGGGACTGCTGACGTTTATGCTGGAACTTCTGACGACATCGGAAGTTCTGACCCAAACGCCGGGACTTCCGACATTGACTGACAAATTTGAACTTAGCATTTGCAGTTAATTTTTAGATACGCCTATTCACCCCCCTCTAGGCATTGTTAGATCCTTTCAACTTTACATGGGAATAAACATTGAAGGGAGGGGATAATACCTGAAGAGAGTTCAGCTTTCCAGGGAGGTGATGTCCTAGGGCCAAGGAATTGGTCGGTGGGCCTCCAACCGGAATTGGTCCTTGCAGATGAGGAAGAATCAGTCGTGCTAGGGTGTAGTGTGCATAACATATATTATGTTGAACTGTTGTGAATCTACAGTTAGGGAACATTATAAGAGCAAAAAGCTCACCTCTTTATGAGCAAGAATTTTCTTGTTGTTTTCATTTCCAAGCATCTAGATCAAAGCCAAAGGTAGGAACTTTGCATACTGCATTAGAAAATAAATAATAATTCATCGCATCAGTTATATGAGTGAACGAGTTTTACATCGGTGCAGTTTTGTCAATTGGAGCGTCTAGTTATCTTGTATTAATATCTAATATCTTTATAGCTGCAGGTCACAACAAAGGTGAGTAATCTTCCTTTTTGTTTATACACAGTACCTGTTTGAGGGAGTCTCGGTTTGATATGCAGATTGAGCAGCCACATGAGTGATCCAGATGCGAACTTGAAGGTGGTTATGGCGTAAGGGAAGGGTATGGCTTTCAGAACCTTGTCAACTCACAATTCCAAAAACAATCTAATTAGAAGATTCGATTCGGTTAAACAACCGCATTAGGAAAAGACCTGAGAAATGGGATGAATAGGATCAGGACATGCACCAGCACTCATGGCGCCTCCTGATCAAGCTAAACCAATGCCGAGTTGGGCGTCTGGTGGCGCCCTCCCTGTTGGTGCGATGGTTCGTACAACGCACCTCACATGGATCTGAGCACGCGATGGCCGGCAGAGGATGGATCGGCTGGTGAGGAAGATGAAGGACGTTAATGGCGAGGGCGATGACGGTGAGTATTGCCCGCGAGTATGATGATGGCGCAAGATCCTAGCGGGTGACGGGAAAAAACAATGTCACAATAATTCAATTTTAAATGTGTGATATACTATTAAAAAACAATATTTTGAACATGATATTCGCAACACCCTAGCTAATCATCAACATTACAGTAGTTCTCACAAAGCATGAACAATTAGAATATAATATAATAGTTCATATTTTTTATGTGAACAAATATAGAAGATTACAATAAATGAAGTCATAATGTCCTCTTTTGAATAATATATGCATCAACTAACACAAATCAGTTTAGAAATTTTCACATCATCAAACAATTTTCCATATGTTAATGGTGCTACATGTGTGCTCCATCAATCAAGAAAAACTATATGTTACAGGTGATAAGCAACAACTTCCATTCCAAATTACAAGACGTTTTGACTTTTTGAAAATTCCATCGATAAACTACAACATACATGGAAGTGTGCCGGCCACCTTCGTCCTTTTCTCAGGACGTATATTTCTGCCTCAAACTTTTTTTGTATGTCTTCAGACTACCAGGTTTGCACACCACCTAAAACAGTACAAAATGACAGTGCATCAACATTAGAGATTGTTCAATCTCGATATTGGAGACTATCGATGCGGGACCCATGGGGTTTCCCATGGAGAAGAGAGAAGAAGACCTAGTCCAACTAGGATTCCCTACTTGTAATCCTACTAGGACTAGTTACACGTAATCCTACTAGGATCTCTACTTTGTAACCGACTAGGACTCCCGCCTCTCCTAGACTATATAAAGGAGGGCAGGGGTCCCTAGATCGGCACCTACACACATAACCGACAGAACTCACAACCACAACATACCTCGCAACACAACAAATAGCGTAGGGTGCAATATACTATCCACACTAGACTGGACGTAGGGCGCCGTGACTTTTCGGCGTGCTGAACTAGTATAAATTATTGTCTCCCTATGTTTACCATCGAGTTCCAACAAACGCCGATACCCCTCCGAACAAATCACCGTCCCGGGTACCCCATGACGGTTGCCGGTGGTAAAACATCGACAGCTGGCGTGCCAGGTAGGGGTTCTCGGTGCTTTGCGTTCGAGAGCTTGGTGGACCTAAAAAAAACTCACCGCGGCACTCATTGGCTCTCGTCGACAACTCGCTGCAGCTCAGAAGACCTCAAGACCAACTCATCACGACACTCGTCAGCCTCATCGACAACTTACGGCGGCTCTCATCAGCCTCGTCAACAACTCAGCATACTGACAGACAACTCGCCATGCTCACAAAGCTTCATCAGCGTCGTTCATGGAGGCAGGTTGGCAAGAAGAATCCAATAACTTCAGCCATTATCTCGCATGCACGTCGAACGAGTACAACTACTGATGCCTTTAATCATCATCACCACGGATACATCAAGAAATATACATCCGCACAAGCCACTCCATCGGGATCATCGAGCACAAGTCGGACTACAACACCGCCTCCGTCTAAGGCTTCAACACGGATCGTGGCAAGTACTCAGAATCGCCTGGTAGATGTACGCCAACTCTAGTCGGACAAGAAGTCAGCTCCCACACCAAGCAGAACTTGGACATGACGAGTTTTGGAGATCTACCTGGATACGACAAACCAAGACCATATGATGACGCATCAAAGCAAGATGACATCATACATATATATACCTAGATGTGATCAACCTGTACATACATGCAACATGTATAGGCTTCACGTGCTTACTGGCAGCCAATGCCTTCTCGGTTGGATTTCTACTCCAAGCACGAACTGCAACCCACTGCTCTGTCATGGTGTACAACAACTCGACCATGGCAACTGACTACCCTGCTGTGGTGTCAACAACTTGGCGACTCCGCCTACGCTCGACGTAACAACGAACAACTACTCGGATGCTACGCCAACTATTCGGCCGTGCCGACCGACTACCTAGCTGCGGTGAACGACAACCCGGCTGTGGTAATCGACTACTCGGCTGCGGCGATCGACAACGCGGCCACGAACCAAGCTAAGTCACGTATCATTTTTTATATATTTCAGATATTATTCATATATGTCTCTGGGAAGACACAAAAATCATCATGCGAGCAAACATAGTGCTCTAAAGTCAAATCATCATGCGAGCAAACATAGTGCTCAAGATACAAAAAATCATCATGCGAGCAAACATAGTGCTCTAGGTCTTCTCTTAACGATCGCCGAATTCCTCAGGTAGAACACGCCTTAATCCGTGAAGCTTGTCTACTCACATGGATAGTCACGAACCGAGTGCTAGGCTTACATGGTCACGTCATGAACCTCTGAACCATACGCCAGAGATTCAAGTGCTTAAACGTAACAGGACGCTACCTGAGGAATTTGCATGGCCTAGCAAGAGCAAGACGCAAAAAGTTTATATGCATTTCATAATGCTGGGGCCTGCCCCTGATTGATTATTCAAATATGGGACATGCTCCCCACTTTATATCCGGAATGTCATTTACAACATATTTTTATGTTTAACATGCAGGAAAGCTACATCTGTACCATGAGATCAGGAAAAACACGCTCCTGAGAGCTACTTTACTCAGATAAGTCAAGAAACAACCTGGTTTGATCAAAAAAGAACCCCGATGAGGTATGGCAAGAACCAAGACAAGCTTAGAAAGAACCCAGATTGATCAAAAAAGAACCTCGACAAGGTGCGGCAAGAACCAAGACAAGCTTAGAAAGAACACGGATTGATCAGAAAAGAACCCCAACAAGGAGAGACAGAGATCAAGTCAAGATCAGAAAGAACCCATATTGAAGAAAAACAACCCAGACAAATTGGGAACAGAGATCAAGACAAAAAAGAACCTAGAGTGACCAGAAAACAACCCGGATGAGGTACATACAAGTTCAAAAAGAACCTGGACGAAGTGCAAACAACCTGGAAGAGGTACATCAAGAACCAGAGAAGTCTAGAAACGACCTGGATGAATAAAAACAACTCAGAAGAACATCACGGCTTAGTCAAACACTAAGCTCGGGGGTTCGGCATTCACTTCAACTACGCCCGGGGGCTCGGATTTAAAGACGAAGGACCAAGAATACAAGAACTCAAGACTACAACAAACGACAACACATCAAGACCCTTCATCCGATTTCTATTCTAAAGAAAAGTACTCGGAGAAGGCTCGGGGGCTGCGGGATACATAACCCCAAAAATTTTTTGAAGACAAGAATCTGGACCCTCCAACTTTTGCAAGCAAAAGCAAGAGGCTCGGGGGCTACACTCAGTGAGTGCAATTTTTACGAAAAATTGCACCCACCGAAAAAGAACTCGGAGCAACCAAGAAGACTAAAGGGACCCTCTGGCTTCTTGTCCCAACAAGCAAGAGGCTCGGGGGCTACACTCACTGAGTGCACTTTTGTCCAAAAGTGCACATCAGCCGAAGAAAAGACAAAGAAGACCATCTCAAGGTTTCACTTTAGAAGAACCTGGAACGGATGTACAACAACTCAACGAAGACCAAGAAGAATAAGAAGGCTTCCGAAGCTCATCCATGAGATGCTCAGGGGCTTGTCGATGTGGGACCCATGGGGTTTCCCACGGAGAAGAGAGAAGAAGACCTAGTCCAACTAGGATTCCCTACATGTAATCCTACTAGGACTAGTTACACGTAATCCTACTAGGATCTCTACTTTGTAACCGACTAGGACTCCTGCCTCTCCTGGACTATATAAAGGAGGGCAGGGGTCCCTAGATCGGCACGTACACACATAACCGATAGAACTCACAACCACAACATACCTCGCAACACAACAAATAGCGTAGGGCACAATATACTATCCACACCAGACTAGACGTAGGGCGCCGTGACTTTCCGGCATGCCAAACCAGTATAAATCGCTGTCTCCCTGCGTTTACCATCGAGTTCCTGCAAACGCCGATACCCCTCCGAACAAATCACCGTCCCGGGTACCCCGTGACGGGTTGCCGGTGGTAAAACATCGACATAGACCTAGAAATTGTGTAACAAAGACTAAAGATCATGAATAAAAGAATTTTACAGATCTTTTGGTGATCATGCAACCATGTACCATGATGCAAGGCAGTTTCCAAACAAATGGATATTTCTAAAACTTCTCAGAGCACTTTGAAGTTAGGAATGTTGTTTATCAAAAAAAAAGTCAGGAATTCTAACTTGGCCACGCTCGACATCACCATGCTTAAGACCATGAAGAAGAAGACCAATGGTGTTACCAGTCTGCACACAAGTTGCATGTATGATACTCTAGATCAACAAAAAACCTGGCACAATCTCCTTTCACCATCATTATCTCTCCATGGTCTAGTATGTTTTTGAACATCTCTTTTGTAGGTAACTGTAGTCTTTAGGGACCTCCACGGTCTAGTATCTTTTTGAACATCTCCACCATTGTAATTTGTAGTCTTCAGGGACCACTATGCGACCAAGAATAAATTTCATCACAACATGTCGTTGCAGTGGGTACTAAATCACAAAAACGAAAAATAGAAAATTAGAACTTTCTGCTCTTATGCTTAGCTATGGGTTTCATTTACAAATAAATCCCCCAAAAATTAAATAGTCAAGGAAAAAGTGGGTTGTATACTAAGTTGGAACTAATAATAGCACTGGTCTTGTGCTTAGTTATTGTCTAACATTTACAAATAAATCACCCAAAAAACTAAACAGTCAAGAAAAAGTGGGTTGTATACTAAGTTGGAGCTCCATGTCTTGCACTTGCACCATGAGGGCCATGACCATTAACCAAAACAGTGACCTAGGCAGCTCTAGAATTTAAGACATCTTGGTCCATGTTAACTACTAACATGCTGAATTTGATAGACCAACAACTCATTCAATTAAAGAAATTAAGATCTCATACTTCAAACATTAGAAAGTAGGATAAACATGCAACAATTTAATAGTATCATAAATTCGATCTCAGGCATTAAAAAATTAAGATCTAACATGTGTCAAACCCAAGATCTCAACATCTTCACCAGTTTTAATTGCTACCTGTTCAACACGCCCATTAACAATAGTCCGACCCTGCACATCAAACAGGCTACTTAAAATCATATGATAACTCCCTCACAATTATTTTCTTTCTTTGATAATTCAATGAGCAATACTGCATTGGGATGCCTAATAACACCATCAGTGATTCAATTTATAATTACCTTAAGAACATGACAAGCATGAAAGGAAACTGCAGGCAGTTCACAAAAAAAGAAAGGAAACTGTAGGCGTAAATGCCACTAAAAATACTTTACAATACTAAAAGAAAAAATGTAGAGCACAAGTATAGTCCAATAAAAAATGTCTACTGAAACCACTCTCTTTGGTTCTACGCAGTAGGAATATAATATGGATGAGACGAACCATTGAATCATTGCATAGTACATAACTAGAAACAAGAATGTCTGACTCCGAAATAATTAGCAAACATTTAAAAATGTACAGTACATTTTTATCAATGATTTTTTATCAACATCAAATTCATTATGTCAATCTACAAAAAAAATTAGATGTTCATAGTGTTTAACCAAAGCAGATCCAAGAAATAATTGTTATTTAATTTTCTAGACTCCACAGCAATCATTTGTTCACACATAAATAGATCTGAATATAAAATGCCTAATACATACAACGATGTTGAAAAAGGCTCAGCTACAAGTCAGTCGTACACCACACGAGCACGCCTGATTGGTGCTTGATCGGATGACCTGAGGCGGAGCAGAGGGAGGACCCCGAGAACCTGCAGGACGGAGAGGAGGATGGAGAGCCACCTAGAGATGTGGTTCGGGGGCTTGCAGGTTAAGAACTCCTGCAAGGAGGCTCCGTCGCCGGCACTACTTCTGCAGCGTCGTCAAGAACCCTAAGCGATGCTTTCGCTTCACTACCAACATCGAGAAGTGTGGCGAGATGGAGGCCACCAAGCACGCACCACGTGCGTCCTCCGCTGCTGCCGCTTAGTTCCACCAGGATCCACGGCAAGGCAAGCCGTGGGATTTGGACCTGGGCGAGGAGCAATGGGGATGGTGTTGCGGCAGGGACACAGGGTGCGGTGACGGGGAGCGGCAGCATGTGCGGCCGCAGATTGCGGGGATGGGTAGCGGCGTGCGCGGTGGCGGCCCTGCGTGATTGGAGCGGGATCCTGGGAGGAGATAGAGAGTGATTGGAGGAGATGGGTCGCAGGAGCAGGTCTCACAGACGAATCGCGGCGGAGCGACGGGGTGGTGGTTTCCTTTTCCGGGCTAGCTATCGCACGAAGGAAGCGAGGTGAAAACAGACAGGGATCGCTGGGGGCGGACCGACGAGGTGAGAGGACGATTGTCGCGGGAAAGAATTTTTTTTTGCACGGGCGGTAAGAAGGTGAGGCGAAGCTTTTGTCGCACCAAAACAGAGAGGCAGACCCAAAACAAATATCGCACTAAAAAGTGTCCACGCTTTATTCTTTTTAGTTGTAGGAGATTAAAATAGATACACGTCTGCCGGTTTGTCAACCACGTACTAAATGAAAAGCCATCTAGCCGATCTATTCACCGTTCGTCTCTTCATCTTCGAACAACTAAGGTACGCAGTCCCAGACTGCCTTTAATTTATGTATTTTGTCAACCACGTATTCACCGTTGGTCATTTTATCCTTTCTATATTTGTCAACCACGACACAATCAGATATCCATCTATTCATTGTCCATCCTATTGTTTTCATCATCAATCATCAACCAAAGGTATGGCCGTCTTGCTGAATCCATTTACGATCTAATCTATCTCCTACGATCTACATAAAAAAAGACAAGTTGCAATGGTCACCAAAACATTAAGTGAGATTAGAGCAGGAAAGGAATTGTGGAAAATCAAAGCACGGGTCACTTTAATGTAGGATGCAATCTTTCTCAGTAGTGGTGAACAAATCAGTCTTGATATATGATCCGTATTGACCATCAGGTATAATACTTTTTCACTGTGTTTGTAATGGCCTTAAATTACTTCCAGTTTACCTGATAACGATAACAATAAAATATAGGTGACCATAATTCATCGATTTATCAATAAGGCATATATGGAAAAATTCAAACCATTGATCAAAGAAGGTAAAGTTTACATCATTGCAAAAGTAAGTCACATCAGCTGCACAAAAATATCCTACAGTGGAGAATGATAAGGTACTCAACTTCTCGCCCACAACTAATATAAAGAAGATAAAAGATAAGACATTCCAAAGTATAGTTTTTGGTTCTTCCATACATACATGGTTTCTAGCAGAGTAAATATGGACATGTACCTCTCAGGTAAGCTACTGCTAACATTATAATTTTTATGATATTCCTCTCATTTGATCACTTTTTGATAAGAACTAATATTTATGTATAATTGATATCATAAGAGTTGTAGCACACATTGAGCCGATAGAAGAAACTAGGACATACTTTGGAGTGATCAAAATCCATGATATTGTGCTCCTGATCAAGTAGGATATTTTTTCATTCACAAACTAACAAATTTGACATGTTTACATGCATGCTACTGTTATGTCTTTGCACGCCTTAAATTAGATTGTTTTTCATAATGTTCCGCACATATTAAATTATATTATTTGACTTCCAAATTTGCAGTGGACAAGAAGTTAAGGTTCGATTTTCGCGCGCGCAGTGTGTGTGGGGGGGGGGGGGGGGGCAAAATCTCATGTGATTGCAACAGCAGCTACAAACGGTGAAAAAAATTTGGCAGTAAGTCTTCATTTAATATCAATAATTCAATAATATTTTTGCCATTCAACAAGCCTTCAAGGAAATTTAATAATTGTTATTTTGCAGCATAGCTTTGTCCTCAACCAATGCAACAACAGTTTTTGTAGATTTAACAATTCCTGAAGCTATGGTTGCACGTAACAGGTAAATAAAATTAAAACAGTGTTATGTTTTATATTCATAGCTTACACTCTAACATGGTGAAATTTCTTTGTATAAAAAAGCCTATGTTCTAGTGTTATTAGTATCAAAGAGATTCGTATTGATGACCATTTAAAAGGGACATTGGATGAGTAGATGTAGTACAATAGAAGAACTTTAGAAGAATTAGGTTTGATTTTTTATGACTCATCAAATCAGGTATGCATATGTTTGATCATTATACAATACTTTCAAAAAGCTTACATTTATATGAATGATATGTATATGTGTTTACAGGATAAGCTATTTACTGTTGAAGCCACAATAAATGCAATTAACGCAAAATTTGGCTGGTACTACATCCCGTGTAGTGCAGGTGATTGTAAGAAACAACTTGATAAAAAGTTTGATCAATACAATTGCAGTAAATGTGGCAAAAAAGCTGAACCTAAAGAACGGCAGTGACTTAGCAAGTTCCAATCCTGTATTGTACTATTTTTGTAACTAACAAGAGAATATTGTTTACACATGCAAAATTAAGCTTCAAGTAAGAGATCCAACATCAACCGCAACTTGAGTACTTTTTGAAAAGGAAGCACATATGCTAATTAGCGAATCAGCAGATTCGTTGATCACCTCGGTCAATTATGACAATAAAGAGGTACCAAAACAGATCCATGAAATATGTGGTTAAACATTGATTTTTCAGTTCAGACTGACTGACTACAACTTCACAAGTTTGAGACCTGATTACACTGTTTCAAGACTATTTTTGACAAGAAAAATGTAGTTCAACAACCTACGCGCCCAATACAAAAAAGGTAACACTTCTCGAATATTGTGCTTCTAGAGCGAGATCTGAACGAAACGATGAGAACGATTCTCTTCAAAAATTGTTCCCTTCATTTATATTCCCTTGATCGGAGCTATTTATACACGCCCGCAGGCTATTCATAGGACGTAAATGCCCTCTCAGCTACTACAAATTCAGGGAATATTCCTCGCTACTTTGGGCTCGTTCGCCATTTAGAGTACCCGCCAGCCTCAGTCAGCGCCGGCTTGGAGAGGCCCGACCGGCTCCGCCTTATGTCGCCTACTCGGCCGACCGGGCGGGTCCCTGGCCGTCAGAAGCTGTCGACCATGCGAATGCGGTCGGCTCCTCCTTTGACGAAACCTGCAGGAACTGTCAGCCAAATCGTTAAAAACTATTCGCCATTGCGAATAGCCAAGACCGACTACGCGCCCTCGTTTGATGGAACCTGCAGAAACTACTAACCAAACCGCTAAAAACTATTTGCCTGAGCGAATAGCTAAGAGCGTCAGTGAGCCTGTCCCTAGTGCGAAAGGAAAAGAGCTTGGCCCGGTCTGGTTTCGGCCGTAGAATCCACCTCTTCGCTATGGCGAAAAGAAATGTCTAACAACGGGACGGCAAGTGCCGCCTTCACTTTGCTGAGGCGAGAAGGGGGCCCGACGCATCCTTTTCCACACATGGCCAGCCCTTTTGCTTGTTACTATAGCGAAAGGCAACGCGCGCCGGAGCCCAACTCCCGCTACTTCGCTCCCGTGAGAAGTCGGGGCGGCTATCGAGCCATATAGGGTGCCCACAGGCGGGGTACGCCCCCCACATTAGCCCCTTGGAAATGCGCGAGGAGGTTATTGATCCAAGCGTGCTTCGTGAATTTGTAGGACTGTCACGCTGTGGGGCTCGTACGCCATCCCGAGCGAAGGGTGGAGGTCTGTTGCTGCTAAACGTGTGTGTATGTATTTTATTTTGTTATTACTATTATCATTTTTATCATCATTTCATTTTTTTAAGGTATGTAACTACTTTTCGGTTATCGCGTCGTATAACTGTTTCTCGAAATTCGAACCATCACGGTGGTTAAGCGAACCGTCGTGTCGTTTCCTCGATTCGCGCGCCAGGCCAAGCGGGTGCCTATATAAACCCCCGAGCCAGTGGAAGCGTGCACGCTTGTCTCACCTTCAGCCTTCAATTGAGAACCGAGCGTTCGCTTTTTGGCTTCTCGCTTGGGTTTTTGCTTGCGTGGTTGCTTTCGCCAGGACTCCAGCCTTCGCCGAGCTTTTTCGTGGGTATGTATTCGTTTTGCCCTGGTCATTTTTGCACTACTCTATTTGCTTTGTATTATTTGTGTTTTTGCTCTTTTTGTTTCTTTACTGTTTCCTATTTTTGGGTTTCCATATGGAATTCACTTAGATAGATATCGAGTGAGTCATCGTCTGGCGCCGGTTCGCATAGCGGGAGCTCATCTGACAGTTCTAGTTCGGAGTCCCGCATGAACTCGCAATGCGCGCTTGAAAGAATGGAGGCTCAAATGCCGAATACTCAGGATGACAATGCGGCATCGGTAGCTCCCGCTGGTAGCGTCCAGGGCCCTTCACGCGTTGAGGCCGATGAAGGGACCGATGTCGATGTCGAGATTGTGGAGGAGGGTGAGGAAGGCGAAAGCGCTGGGCCAGTGCCAACCGCCGTCCAAGGCTAGTCTGGTTTGATGCCTACGACCTATCGGATAGGTCGATCTCGTGTTACGGAGGTAGATCTCGACAAGTATGTTGAGCAGGGGCTTTTAAAATCTACACTTCGCGGCTTATGCCACGCTCTAGGGCAAGAAGAGGTGCCCCGCCTAGAGCCTTAAGAGGCTATAGTCTTTCAAGATTTCTTTCAAGCTAGACTTTGATTTCCATGCGAGGACTTTGTGGGTGAAGTTCTGCAATGCTTCAATTTTGTAGATCCACTACCTGACTCCCAACGCCTTTGCTCGATTGAGCGTATTCGCTATGGCGCTACAAATGGCAGTGTGCACCCTAAGCGTGAATACTTTGCGTGATACTATGAAACTCATCTGCATAAGAAGGTGGTCAAGGACAAGCAAACCAAGATGGAGATGGTGGCTCACTATGGCTCATATAACTTTGTCCTGAAGAAGACGAAAGGCACCGTGCAGATTGTGCCGGCTTATCGGAACAAATGGTTGCGCTGGACCGATTATTGGTTCTATCATCACATGTGCTCTAACGAGGATGTCACAGAAGCTCTGACGAATGACTTGCCAAAGGCGCACATACTTGTGTCTAAGATGACACCGATGGAGGGGTTTCGCTTGGCCAAGATCTTGGCTGATGGGCCACGGGATACCGATGCAGCAGATTCCTTTGCTTTGACATTGTACTAGCAGATTAGCCGAGACCTAGTGGAGGAATGGATAGCCTGCTATAGCCCCCCACTGAGTAGTGAGACTCAGTTTTCTAATATAGAGCAGAGGGACGGATACGTCTTGCTGCGCCTTAACGTTGCTCTGTCGGATGCTTTTACCACCGACTTTAGCTTTGTGGATTTGATTGAGCACAAGGCTGAGGAAATCATTGGATTTTATGGTGGCCAAGAGCACAAGGGCCGAAATGCATCCTTGGCTGGCAAGAGGTGGTTAAACCGCGTCTTTGACGCGATCGGTTTGAGCTATGCTGACCGGGCGGGCCCTTCGACCAGCCTCTCGGATGATGATGTTGCTCCTCACAGCTGCGGTGGTCATGGCCATGGTCGCTGAAGGCGTGCGAGGAAGGTAACCATAGGCCATGAGGCGAACACTACCGCCTTGGAGTCTTGCAAGTGGCAGTGTGTTGGGCGAGGTCGCGGCATTACTGAACCTGCCGATATTCGCATCAGAAGGGAAATGGCGGGCAAGGTGGGCAATAGCAAAAAAGTGGTGATTGGGCAGACTCACCGTTTCGGCCAAGTTTGGACCAAAATGGTAGTAATGTGGCTTTCATCGTGTACTTTTCCTATCGTTACTTTTGGTTTGAATTTTGCTCATCGCTGTTTTATCTGTTTGCTAATGCTATGCCACCTTTGTTGTCTTAGGCATCTTTGAGTTCTAATGGAATGGCTGGCAAGGCCAAGGTTGCCAATGTAAATGACGCATTCGGTCTTATGGATACCATGTCTGTCGAAGACCTTTTTACAAAGAAGGCTAAGAAGTATTCGTGGAAGGCTGACGACCTCCCAAGGAAACCGACGTGAAAAAGGCAAGAATGACTTCTACCGAAGAGGTGGCTTCTGCTCGCCCGGTCCCTAGTCCCATGGTGTCTCCTGACATTTCGGGCTCTCAGTTGTAGGGTAAGTCTAGATTTTATGCGGAGTATATTCGCTTGAGCGATGATTTGGTCCGTGGATAGCTCTTCGGTCATGGGGCGCTGTAGCTAAGTTCTCGCCCTAAGGATTATGGTGAAATGCGGGTTTATTTAGGGTCAAACTCTTCTGGCGAAATGAATTCCGCAAAGGAGGAGACTTATCAGATTGCTCGTTCTTTAGGGGCCATGTGGAGTTCCCAGGTCATTGCCAACGTGGACTACCGCACGATTGGTTTCTTGCTGAACCCAGGTGCAGCCAGCTTTGCCGATGCATGTGCCGGCTCATTTTCAGCTCCAGAGCTAGAGATGGATCTTTTAAAAGTTCCTAATTTGTCCCTTGTGGATGCTATGAACTTGCACGCTGCCAGTGTAAGTGGTCGTGTTTATTTGCGTTTGCTTTTGTTGTGTGGTTTTCGCCTTTCGGTGGTTCCATGTAACACTTTTGACTTTTCATAGGCCATGCTACTGGCTTGGGGGCTTTAGCATCAAGGGCAAGCTTTTTGCCAGGGCCTAGAGAAAGATCTTGTGGCCAAGGATGCAAGGATCCGAGCCCTCGAGAAGGAGCTGGAGGCGGCCAAGAAATTGCCCGAAGAGAATGCATCCGCCCGCAAGACTGCGGAGGAGCAGGTTGAAAAGATGTGCTAGGACTTCAAGGGGTATAAGAAGAGGAAACTTGAAGAGCAGAGCAAGCTTGTTGCTGGCGCCCAGTGGGTGGCGAATATGTACAAGGATCTCATTGAGAGCATAGGTGAAGAGTCAGAAGCTCCCCATGATGCTCCTGTTGTTAATTTCATGGAGTGGTTGGCGAATGAGCTGGCCACCATGAGCGACTACATGACCATCGAGCGGGAGTACACCTCTTTCATTTTGCTTCGTGCCTTTGCTTAGGCCTTGGAGGAGTGCGGGTTGTGATCATCTCAATAAATTCAAGATCAAGGACCCGCAAGCTTACTGGAATGCACCTAGTCACGCCCATGAGGTAGGACAAAGGTTCTTCGAAGGGTTTTGGCATCCTAGGGGCCACGATCTTGCTCTCCTTAGGGCTGCCATGAGTCGTGGCAAGGTTTGCTTCTAATTCAAAATTGTTTGGCTTTCGCTTTGCTTTCCTTTCTATGATATGTTGCCTTTCCTTTCTATGATTATGAGGTTTTTATGAGTTTTGGGTGTGTTGTGTAGTCTGTCAAGGAGTGCACGATGATCCAAGAGAAAGTAAAGAAGTACATTGTGGAGCGAAATGCTCGGGAAGGCGTAGCTGGTAGGGGCTCTAGCAACACGGAAACTCCTGCTACTCCTACTACTGAAGTCCCGATTGGCGATGACACTGGTGCTCCTGCCAACAACGTGGCCCAAGACAGGGTAGACAACTAGGAGATTGTTGTTTGTGACTTTTGGAACAATTGTGTTTGGTTGGAAAACTGATGTAAAATTTTGTTTTAAACTATTATGATTTTGGCGCGAAGGTTCCTGATGCGGAGCCTGCGCAACCCGTGGATGTTTACCCATTAATGATTAACTGCAACGATTTTTATATTGGAGGCACCTCATAGTCTCGCCAGCATGAGAGGTTCCTAGGATCCAGCATGACTGGTTTTTTGAGGTCTCGATTTTGGTGGTACTTTAGGAGACATGAGTTTCTTAATAGGTTCTTCTCTTCGGAGTTTGATCCGAGTGTTTTGGAAGAGCGAAAATTTCGCTGCAAGTGATCTAAAGGCGTCGGCGAGCGACCCTCGACGTCTGGCCTTAAAGATCTGAAAGAGGAACCAGTCAAAGATATGACCTTGGACCTAGAAAACCGCCAGTATAGTTTTTATCTTCGCCCTAGAGGGGGTGAAGTGTAGGTTGTTATGAGTGAGTGCGATGCACCGCATTTTGTATTTTAGCTCGAGATGTATTGTAAAACAGATTGTGTATATAGTGTTTTTACCTTATTTCTAGGTCTCATTTTTTACTGCATCATGCTTTCGAGCATTCGTGGAGTATTCTTGTTAATCTGTCGGTGTATTGTTATGGACGAAAGAGAAACGCCGTCCCCTGACATTTAGGCTAGAGCGATGATGCCCGAGCTACTACTTTGCTAGCCCCTTGGCATATCGTATAGGTGAATGGAGAAACGTTGTCCCCCCAACCTTTTAAGGTGAGGGGATAGGAAAAGGCGAAGACGCCTGAGCGGCTAGTTTGCTAGCCTCTCGGCATATCGCATAGGCAAATAGAGAAACATCGTCCCCCATCTTTTAAGGCGAGGGGAAAGGAAAATGCAATAACGCCCGAGCGGCTGCTTTGCTAGCCCCTTGGCATGTTGCATAGGCGAATGAAGAAACACCGTCCCCCAACCTTTTAGAGCGAGGGGATAGGAAAAGGCGATAACGCTCGAGAGGCTTCTTTGCTAGCCCCTCGGCATGTCGCATAGGTGAATGAAGAAACACCGTCCCCCAACCTTTTAGGGTGAGGGGGTAGGAGAAGGTGATGGCACCCGAGCGGCTCCTCTGCTAGCCCCTTGGCATATTGCATAGGTGAATGGAGAAACGCCGTCCCCCCCAACCTTTTAAGGCGAGGGGATAGGAAAAGGTGATAACGCTTGAGCGGCTGCTTTGCTAGCCCTCAGCATGTCGCATAGGCGAATGAAGAAACATCGTCCCCCCATCCTTATAGGGCAAGGGGATAGGGGAAGGTGATGACACCTGAGCGGCTCCTCTGCTAGCCCCTCGGTGTATCGCATGAGCGAGAATGATAAGGCCGCTTCAGAATGATTCACGCGTGAAATGCTTTGCCTATCAAATTTTTCATTTTATTACTAAGGGTGGTGTTGGACCAGGCTTCGTTTGCCAAGATTAATCACTATTTGGTGTTTTCATGTGTTTTCTTGGTTGCACTAGTTTGCATTGCTTGCCCTTTCCCCAGATGTCTGCTTTCGACATGACACTAGAAAGTTGGAAGCAATAGGGCGAATTAGCTAAGTTGTTCAGAGCAGCTCGGGCTTGCCCCACTGATGACCGAGACCTGAATGTCTACTTTTGCTATTCAGGGCTGGAAAGTTGCAAACAATAGGGCAATGGCCACTGAGGACTGTGGAAGATGGTGATTCTAAGAAGCTGAAGTGTTTTTGAACACATTCGCTCTTAGATTGGTTGTAGCCCAAAAAGTAGTCAATGTCCCCATTAGTGGCTTGTGTAGCTAGCCATCTCTAGTCTAAGGCGTGGCTTGCTGCCCTGGAATGCGGTGAAATCCTGATGCTTCTTATTCCAAGGATATCGGGGCCTTTGGTTGTGCAACCTCTCTCCTTTTGCATTTTTAACTTTTCATATCACACTTTTTTCTCTTTTCGCGTGCTTCCTGCTGCTCTCCCAAAGCTACAGGGCTTTGCCTTTGCGCAAAATGCATAAAGGCTCTTCCCTCCAGCGCTCTACTTTCTTGCTCTTGAGTTGGAGTGTCTATGCTTCCTATCTTGCCCATCGGCTTATGGCCCGAGTGGGCGGCCTCTTCTTGCTTATATAGTGTCGGTTGCCCATCAGGGTCTTAAATTTTGAGTGGTGTTGTAGGTTGCTTATTAAACTTCTACTGGGTTAATGCTTCTGTCCTTTCTCATACATTGGGTTGTTGGAACTCGTTTGGGGTCAAATTTGTGTTGTGCATCATTTTGTGGCTTTTGAGCCTTTTCTTTCCGCCATCACTCCTTTTTGGTGGTGTAGATTGTTTTATGACCTATTGGGCTTTTGCTTCCGCCATCACTCCTTTTTGGTGGTGTTGATTATTTTATGGCCTATTCGGCCTTTGCTTCCGCCCACACTCCTTTTTGGTGTGGCATAGCACTGTTTAGGCTTCTCGGCCTTTTTCCCTTCGCTCACTCCTTTTTGGTGAGGCGAGAGGTTGTTGCAGCCTATAGGCTTGCTTAGGGATGCAGAGTCTCCGGTCGTGATGTTTCGCATGAATGTAGAGTGGCACAACCTACAATGGGGCTGCCCTTTGTCGATATTCATATCCTGCCGAGGTCAGGTTTTGTTTCGACGTCTAGTTTTGAGACCTTGTGTGGGGAAAGGTTCGATTTAATTTTAGAAAGGGTGCATAGGATCGCCTCATTAAAAAACCTCATGCCTTTTCGCAAAGGCTTCCCCTATGAGGAAAAAGAGCGTGAATCCTTGTTTAATGTTTACATAACCAAAAATAGAATCCAAAGATAACAACGCTCAAGGGGCGAAGAAGTTATGGGTAAAAGCGTCGTAGATTGTCTGCATTCCACGTGTGACTTGTTTTGATTCCTTCTTTGTTTAGTAGTTTGTAGACTCCTGGCTTGACCATGCTCGCCACTATGAAAGGTCCATACCACTGTGACTACAGTTTGCCTTGCTTGTTAGGATGACGGATTAGTACCATGTCACCTAGGTTGATGTTCCTTCGTAATACTTTCTTGTGTCTCTAGGTCTTTGTTTCTTGATGGTAACTATCCAGGTTAGACACGGCTTTCAACCTGGTGTTTTCTGCTATTTCAAGCTCCACATATCGCTGTATTGGAGTGGTTGCTGCGATTTATGTGCGAAAAGACCCTAACTTGAGCTCTTCTAGTGTGATGGCTTCTTCGTCATACAAGAGACGAAATGGAGTGAACCCCATAGTTCTGGTGCGTGAGATGTTGTGACCCCAAACATAAGTGACTAATTCCTGGGCCCATTTTCCTTCCGGGAGGTCAAATAGTGCTTTTGATACTGCACTAAAGATCAAGGCATTTGCCCTTTTGACTACTCCATTGCTCTCTGGGTGGTTTACAGAAGTGAATGCTAGTTTGATCTCCAACTCGCTGCAAAAATTTCTAAACTCCATGCAGTCGAATTGTTTTCTATTGTTGACTATAATGTAAGATGGGACCCCAAAACAGCAAATGATCTTTTGCCACACGAAACTGGTTAAGGTACCTGAAGTGATTTTCGCCAGTGTCTTAGCCTCAATCCACTTGGTGAAATACTCTAGAGCTATTGCTACAAAACGTAAGTTGTCAGGCGTAGTTGGTAATGGCCCCACAATGTCGACTCCCCATCTCTGTAGAGGCCATGTTGGGATGATTGACGTGGTTGGGTTAGCTAGGGCTTTTTGCTTTTTTGCAAACATCTGGCAGCTTTCACAACTATGGACTAGTTCTTTTGCATCATCTGCTGCTGTCTACCAATAGAATCCTTGCCTCATCGCTCTATGAGCAATTTCATGTGGTCCCCTATGAGCTCCGCACATTCTGGCATGCATTTCGCCTAGCAATTTGATTCCTTGTTCTCTGCTTATGCAGTTTAGTATTGGTGCGACTATTCTACTCTTGTACAGCTCTCCTGCTATGATGGAGTATTGTTTCATCCTAGAATTCAGTCTATCTATCTCATGTTTGCTATGCGGCTCATAAGTTCCATTGAGGTAAGTGAATATATGCGATCTTTGGTCCTTACTTGCGATGACATGCACGGTGCTGGGCCTTTCCTCTTCTTCTCGTATTGCTTTGATTGATAGCTCTTGATAAAAACATATGCTAGTATTGGTGTTTTCTGCGTAGCTGCTTTTGCCAACTCATCAGCTTCCGCATTCTCGCTTCTTGGAATGTGGCGAAAGGTGAAGCCGGTGAAATGCTTCTCCATCCTTCTTACCGCTGCCAAGTACTTGATCAATTCTGGTTCCTTCGTAGTGAACTCTTTTTTGACATGTCCCACTATTATCTGAGAATCTGATCTGACTATACACCTTCTAACTCCTAGAGCTCTGAGCTTTCACAACCCTAGGAGTACTGTCTCATATTTGGCTATATTGTTGGTTGTGAGGAATTCGAGTCTTGCTGCATACCGAAGTTTGGGGCCTTTTGGCGGCGTTAATATCGCTGCTATTCCTGCATCGTTCATTCCCCATGCTCCGTCACAATGCATAGTCCAAATTGGTTCTTCAAATTGTATTGTTGTGTCGTAAGCTGCTGGGGTCTAGTCTATGATGAAATCTATGAGTGCTTGAGACTTGACGGCAAATTTGTGCTCGAAATCCACTATGAATTCATTTAACTCGGTGGCCCATTTTCTGATTCTGCCGATGGCTTCACTGTTGCGAAATAACACTTCCAGCGGTTGCGCTAAAAGGACTTTGATGCGATGGGCTTTGAAATAATGTTTTAGCTTTCTTGATGCCATGACCACAGTGCATGCTATTTTTTCTAGTTCAGACTAATTGAGCTTTGCTCCTGATAGGGCTTCTGATACAAAGTATACTAAGAACTGCTTCATCTTGTTTTCATGTTCCTTTTCTTCGACTAGCACCGCACTGACGATTGTTGGTGATGCTGCTAGATATAACATCAATGTTGTAGATGGCGATGGCGATGGCTTAGACAATGTTGCCAATTTGGTCAAGTATGCTTTGAGTTTGTCAAAAGCCTACTGCTACTTAGGCTCCCATTCGAAATGGTTTGAGCTTCAAAGAATTCTTAAAAAGGGTACGCCCCTTTCATCTGATCTCAAGATGAATATGTTCGATGCTACTAGTCTTCCCATAAGTTTTTGTACCTGCTGCTTGCTTGCTGGTGGTTTCATGTTTACTATCGCTGCTATTTTTTTAGGATTTGCTTCGATGCCCCTCGCCGATACTAGACAACCAAGCAGTTTGTCTTTCTTGATGTTGAATATGCATTTGTCTAGGATCAGCCTGAGGCCAGCCTTTCTTAGGTTTTTGAATGTTTCCTGAAGGTCCTGAATATGGGTTTCCTTCTTATCGCTCTTGACCATGATGTCGTCGACATATGTGATGAGATTTTTGCCTTTCTGTTTGTTAAAAACATCATCTGCCATCCTAGAGAAAGTGGGCCCTGCGTTTCATAGTACCTTCGGCATTCGTTGGTAGCAATAAGTTCCTCCCGGGGTGATGAAACTTGTTTTCTCTTCGTCATCCGGGTTCAACCAGATTTGGTGATACCTAGAGAAGCAGTCTAACAGATTCATCACTTCACACCCAGCGGCGATATCAACTAACTTGTCAATTCTTGGGAGTGGATATGGGTCTTTTGGGTAACACTTGTTTAAGTCGGTGAAATCAACACACATTATTACAATGTTGGCTAGCCATTCTGGGCACTGAACTGGCCTAATGACGCCAGCATCGAGTAATCTTTGTACTTCTGCTTTCGCTGCATCCGCTCTCTCTGCGGACATTTTCCTCGGTTTTTGCTTTTTGGGTTTCGCCCCTTTTGCCATGTTCAGGTTGTGCTGCGTGAGGTCACGGCTGAGACCTTGTAGGTCTTTTGCCGACCAGGCGAATATGTCCTAATTCTCATGTAAAAAAGCCAACAGCCTATCTTTCTCATCCTCTACAAGATCGGAGCCTACGTGGACATATTTTTCTGGTGCTAGTTTTGACAATGGGGCCTTTTGAGTATCTTCGGCTTCTACTGCCCTTGGTTTAACTTTGCTTTCACTGTTTGCTTCTTCATTAGGCGATTTTTTGGAAACTTTGTTGATGATGCTATAGCCTAGGATTGGTTTGCCCTCGATTCGCCTAGATGCAGCCTGATCTCCATGTACTGTGATAATGCCAAAAGGGGATGGCATCTTCATGCACAAGTAGCTTTGCTTTATTATGATTTCGAATCTACTTAGGACTCCTCTGCCAAAAATTGTGATATACGAATAATCCATGTTGACTATGTCAAAGATTATAGTTTCTGTGCGGACCTTTTCGCCTTCTGTAAAAGAGACCGGTATTGCCTTCTTTTCCAAGGCGTCTATCTTTTTCCTGCCAAACCCAAACAGCGAGTTCCCGGCTGGTTCCAATGTTCACTTGTTAAGGTTTGTCTGCTTGAAAGGCATGATGAATAAGATGTCGGTAGAGCTTCCATTGTCAGTAAGGATGTTATGTATAGTGAACCTAGCTATATTTGTTGTTGCTCCAAAAGCGTCTGTGTGTGGAAAATCCCGCACTTAAAAGTCATTTTCGTCAAAAGTGATGGGCACCATGGACCACACTGGCCTATTGAGCGATACCCTAGGCGAGACGGTATGCACTCTTCTTTCAAATTCTCTTATGGCTCTCTTGTTTTCATGCTCTTGGTTTGATCCACCAGTGATTACAAATATATGGCCTTGTAATGGTAAGATATTGTTTATGACTTGATGTTCTTGGGTATTTTCTTGCTTTGCAGGCTAAGGCTAACTTGAATGTTGCTGCTCTTGTTGAATTGGCGAGGATGCAACTACCAACTACCTTAGTAGCTAGGCAAAATGCTGGTATACTAGAAATGATGGCAACTGCCAGATGTATGGATGCTGGTTGTATCCGTGTGAAAAGGTAGGGTGCTGGAAAGCGTTATTGTTTGTTAGTGAATAGTGACTATTGTAACCCTAGTTGTTTACTGTTTTGTGACTAGTGTTGTGGAACATGTTATTAGATGTTTCACTACTTCATGCAGCCTCGTCTTTCTCCTTAAGTTCTCTGGCCATTTTATTGTATTTGCAGTCTTTTGTGAAAATATCCTTTGTTTTCGCCACAAATGACACAATAGGGTGTTCTTGGGGCTCGTCCCCTCCCTCTACCTTCGTGTCTACCATAGGAAGTTCATCCTCCTTTCCCGCCATGTGGAGACTGATGAAAACTTCTGTATTGTTGGTTAGGCGATGGCCCTTGGAGACTTGGTTCCACCGAGTTGTGCTCTAGCTACTCTTGTAGAATATTGATTGCATGGAATGGTCTCATATTTCGCTGGCCTAGGGTTGGTGGTGGCCTAGGGGCCTTGCCTACTTACCTCCATGAATTCCTTATCGTATTTCACTTTTTCAAGTCATCATCTGATCTTGCGTATTGTCTCATTACCTCGAACAGCTCCCTTACGGAGGTAGGGTAATTTCTGGTGAAATGAGCTACACACTAGCCTATGGCCAACCCTTCCATGGCTGTTGCTATGACCGTCTCCTCTTGCATGTTTGGCACCTGAGCTTTGGTCTGAATGAATCTTTCCAAAAACTCAAACATAGATTCATCGTCTCACTGAATGCAATTTAGCAAGTCTCTCATTGTTTTTGTTCTCGGATGATATCTTTGGAAGGTGGACATTAGCTCTGCTTTGACTTGGCCCCAGGACCTAATGGATAAGGGCTTCAACGAGGTATACTAGTCATGTGCGATGTCCTTGACCGCCATGATGAGTGACTTGTCGAGGATTTGGACGTCTCCTCCGGCTAAAGTTACCGCTGTTTCGTAGCTCATAAGGAACTTCCTCAGGTTTGCCTTTCCATCAAAAATCGGAATATGAGGCTTGTAGCCAACCAGCCACGGATATAGCTGAAGTTCTTTCGATAAAGGTGAGGTGGGATCATACGCACTTTTGTATTCTTCTAGAAGGTTATCAGCTGGTATTGCAATGATTTCGCCAGCGCGAATGTCACCTCCTGCTCCTACTCCCTATAGTCCTTGAATCTCTCTCACCAATCTGTGCTTATGGATTTTAGCTTCCCTGATTGCCCTCTACGTCTGTTCGGCTCTGTTACGGGTGGTGGCCTTCCTGAGTAGCTGCTCCTTCTCATTCTAGAGTCTGATGATGTCTTGCTGGTACTGATTTAGTGTCTTCATATTTCTTGCTTGCTCGGTGATTTCGTTGTCTTTGTCTTCTGTGACCTCATTGCCATTTTAGTTGATCTCGAATTCTTGGAGATCACCTTCTAGCGTTTGCTCTCGCTATTCTAGTGTTGCGGTATTAACCATCTACGACTGCAGCGTAGGTGGTTCCAATAGCTACTGCTACTGTCATCTCGCGCGGCTGCTTCTGCTGCCACCGCAACGGTTGCACCCGCAGATGTTCCTGCTTTATCCATCTTTTGCTTCTTTGGTGTCATAATAAGCTCGAGCAACAACCACAGTGGGCGCTAATGTGGTTCTAGGCCAAGGTCGTCGAACACAGGTTGTTGCACAAGCGAAATCGAGCACGCAATATGGGTAGAGCGAGATCTGAACAAAATGAGGAGAATGATTCTCTTCAAAAATTGTTCCCTTCCTTTACATTCCCTCAATCGGGGCTATTTATACACGGCCGCAGGCTGTTCATAGGACGTAAATGCCCTCTCAACTACTATAAATTCGGGGAATATTCCTCGCTACTTTGGGCTCGTTCAGCCATTTGGAGTACCCTGCCAGCCTTAGTCAACGCCGGCTTGGAGAGGCCTGACCGGCTCTGCCTTATGTCGCCTGCTCGACCGACCAGGCGGGTTGACCATGCGAATTACACCCCTGGTGTTACGAGCTTGCTTAGCACCAAAATTTAGGTCCGAGAAGGATTAGCCTAACAAGTTTCTAGGTTTTAAAAATTTATAACGCACGTGAGGCGAAAAAACAATTTCTAGGAACAAGGATCAAACATAACTTGTATTTAGTACTTCAATAAAAATTAAAGTACAAGTTTAGCAGATGGAAATGCGACTTTAACTTTTGGAAAATAGATGTTGTTAACTAGTGTTTTGGGAGCTCAAAAATCAAATTTGACGTTAAGATATGCTCTTTTCGTTAAGTTGGCAAACACTTAAACTATTGTTAAAATACTATTTTTGGTGAATTATATTGAGCAAAATAGTTAAATGGTGCTTAAATATTTTGCTCCTATGGGTTAGTATAAGGTATGGACTATTGCATGAAGTATTTGTTGGTTGAAGTTAACCAGGTTTAGATCTATTAAAAATTACGTCAAAAGAGTTAATGGGTACTTAGCCTCAGTTGAAATCCTTAACTTTCCTAAGTATGGAAAAGTAGTAAGACAATGCTATCTTGACATTTAAATTCTAGCTAAAATGTTTAAACACTTGTTGCATGTTTTGATATTGTTGATTGCATCAAAGTGAGTGCTTGAGCATGGCATAGGTCGAAATTGTGTTGGATGTCACGTTGTCCGCTCAAAAATTGCCCTAACTTCACTAGAACGCGATGTGAACCCTAATTCGGTGCTCGGTTCGTGAACTAGTGTTCAGCGCGATGAGCTCCTATTGACACCTCTCTATCTCCCTCGATGCTCACTCTTCGACCATGCTCGTTGCTCAGACGAGAAGCACTTAGTAGGCTACTAGAATCTTGAACTCTTGTTTTAATCTCAACTAGGCTCTAAGCGGTTGATTTTGAAGCTTTAAAATTCATGCTTCACACGTGGTTCGGCCTGTTCGGGCCCTGAGGACACGGTCACCGCATCCGATGTCATGCCAGTCATGGGCTACCTACACCGCTGACGGCTTGTTGTTGCACGTGCTACGCTGCGCGTTGATTGGCGTAGTCTATGGCCGTGGTCGCTGTCCCGCTGACCAGCCGAGTGGCGTCGTCTGCCCATTGGGCCAGGCGTGGCCACAGCCATGCTCCGCTGTGCATGGGACGCTGTCCGACGTGGCGCTGTCCAAGCGCACCTTGCAGGGCTACGTCAGTGTCCTCTTATTGTTTTGATTGCTGCAGCGCTCGCCCTCAACCACACAACCCACCTACCGAACCCGAGCTCGACGTCGTACAGTAGTTATTGCATCGCAACGTTGTGCTGCTACAGTGAGCGTGGCCGCACGTGGGCACACCTCTTGGCTTCATCTAGCGCTAACTAACACGCTCGCCTATTCCTTTCGCTTGAGCGATCATATCCCCACGTTGCCATGTCTCATCGGGTTGTGGCTGAGCCATCTCTATCGGGACTGCTTCCCGCTGATGTGATAGTGGCAGTGCACCGTTGTTCCTCTCCCTTTCTTAATCACCAGTCCGAGGCTTCCTAGTCCAATTCCTTGTACCAGTGGGTAGCTTAGCAAGTTAGCTAGGTGTCGCATTCTCATCGAGCCTAGCCATGGTCTACCAATGATCAATTTCGGTTTCTCCTCGCCGCTGGTCATGTGCACCATCCGTGACTCGAGGGTTGGGGGTAAGGCAAGTAGGAGTGGTAGCAGTTTAATTGCTCATAACCCTAAGCTCGCCTTGACTCCCTCTATTCGGTGCTCACACTATTTTGTCAGGGTGCTCATCGTCGGTGGGGTGACGCGACAATGTCCATCGTAGAGCACCGCCGCCTCTCTCAGTCGCATGTAGCCAGACCGTCGTAATGCTCCCCTGCTTGAACCATCAGTAGGGCGTATACCACGGTGCGCCACTGATGCTTATCTGCCACGTCTACTCTGCCAAGCATATGTACGTTCATCGGAACAGTCGCGCCACAACCACGGATAGTCGCTCGCCGCTGCAGCCACGACAGTGCGCCTCCGAGTCCATAACTGCCACCCATCCTTGCACATTTAGTTGTAGATGGTGGTCAGCCCCATAATGCCGTCGTAGCAAGCCTAGTTTGCCCGGTGTAACCGCCGTTGCCAGCGGTGTGCCGCGCCGCCGCGCGCCGGTATGCCGAGGACCGCCCCATTGCAAAGGCAACACATTCTAGGGTCTTTAATGCAAAGTGTGAGTCTATAGTAATAGTGTTCCGTTGCTCCGCGTGATTATTCAAAAACCCGAGCCCTCTTTTGCAAGACGCGAGCGCGCATGACCCCGACCTTGGGCCGTGCTGGGCCGCCACGATGCACGCGCACAGCTGCGCCGCGCTGGGCTATCGGGCTGAATGGTCGCCACCGACCCTTTTCCTTTTCTATGCATTTTCTAAGTTAGTTTCTAAGGTAAACTTGTAAATTCTGTATAAAATTATGTAGTTAACCAAAAATTATGAAACCAATTTTGTTAGGTTCCTAAAATCATGATCTATCTACTAGTATATTTTGTTCACATAGTTTTATAATATTCTTAGGAGTTATATAATTAAATTGAGATACTTAATATTGTCAAAATATAAACTTGTATGAATTGTTGTGATAAATTGATGATAGTGTTGGCTCTGAAACTTTCACAGTAAATTTCTAACATTATTAGGTGTTCACTGTAATTTTCGTAGCTCCATAATAATTTGTTTGCTAAGGTAACTAAATGAGCCCTAGTTCAAAAATATGCGTTTAAGCAATAAAATGCCGAAATACCTTGGGATTTTAAAACTAGAATATTTTCTAGGAAACAAAGCCTTATTCAACAACGTGGATATGTAGGCATAGTATTTAGTCATTAAAGCTAGCTCGTTAGCTTGCGGAGCGTAATCGTATTTAGAGTTGTAGTTGCCGTTGATTATTTACATCTCTGCGTTGCATCCACGTATATCATAATAGGAACAACGATGGATCATGGAGTCGATCGAGGTAGCAAAAATGATGATGCCTTGATGATCGTGTCACCATGATGGAATGCTAATTTTTTGTTATATCTTACCCAGGCAAGCCCCGGTGCATAACCCCTATTATTCTGCACTTTATCTTATGCTTGTGCATTAAGTTTTAAGGAGTTGAATGAAACCCACTTGCATATATATATATATCATTATCCTATGAGTCCTACTAGTATGTCAGGATCATGTAGATTGCTATGCTATAGGACCCGATAGAAGTTGAGTGATTACCTGTCACTCGCGAGAGATAGGAAAGATATTATTGTTGTTATTATATTACTATCACATGGATTATATATAAATGATAATTGGAGACCGGGCGGAATGGTACTTTGGATCTATACTTGGTTAGGCATTCGAGCGAGGTTCGGATTGCACTTTGTTCCGCCTGTGTCGATTGAGGACCGTCCGTTGTTATGGATGGTAGTCAGGTCACAGACTTATTATCCTAAGCACACACTTGCTTATGGGAGCGGGAAGGACTTGTTTCTCTCTTGTCGTGGGTTCCGGTTCTTTCCGAACCGACTGATTAGAGACAAGGATGGTGGAGGTCTAAACACCACACTGAGTCCGGGACTCAGGAGTGGGGGCTTAGAGTCCAAGTTTGGATAGGGGACCTGGACCCCTTGGCTGGAGAGTGGTGGGTTGGTCTTGCTTGTGCCTAGGGTACAAGCGAGGCATGTGTTTCGGGATACCCAACTGGGATACATCGGTTCGCGAATCGCCGTGTGATACAGTTCGACTTGGCTATGGCCTAGCATCGTAGTAGGAACTGGAACTCGAAAGGTGATTAAATGATTCTAATTGCTTACCACCTGCTTGAAAGTAGCATAGGTGCTTACATAGAATGGTTAATTAATGAACTAATGATGACTGCTAATAAAATTAAATATAAGGATGGACGTTTAGTAATGCTTCCGCAGATGCAATAACCCACAAGCCAAATAAGCCTTGTGTATCCTTGGAGTCTCTTATTTTTCTTCTGTTAGGTTAGTCTTGTTGAGTACAATCGAGTACTTAGGGTTTTATTACCCTTGTTGCAGGTGATCGGAGGATACTTAGAGCTGACCCTTGTGTGGGGAAACCTCCTGGTGGGCTCAACGGGGATTTCTTTCGCGCTACGACCATAGTGTTTATTTATAACCCTCACGAAAGGTTTTTATAAGAAAAGATGTAAAAATCTGTTAGCATCTCTTGTATATAAATGTTCGTTATGTTAATACTCCACCATGTCATTAAATTAATCATGTTTCCTCTATAACTCTGATAACATTGTTATATTCCGCTGTTATAATAAATTGAGATAATATTCTGGTACTGTAATAAAGTGGTGTAAGAAATGACTTAAGAATGTTGTAAACTTTATTATCTCATATATGATCCTGATTGAAAAATATAGATTTTTGAGTTTTTCCTTCGGGTGTGCTCGACGGGACTGCGTAGTTTAGTATCCTCTCTTGAGTACTTAGTGTCTAATGGAAGACAAGTACTCCTGGGAGGCATTGGATTAGACGGTTCTGCCACACGAATGCAGTCGATTCCTCCTTTGATGAAACCTACAAGAACTGTCAGCCAAATCGTTAAAAACTATTCACCATAGCGAATAGCCAAGACCGACTACGCGCCCTCGTTTGATGGAACCTGCAACAACTACTAACCAAATCGTTAAAAACTATTCGCCTGAGCGAATAGCTGAGAGCGTCAGTGAGCCAGTCGTTAGTGCGAAAGGAAAAGAGCTTGGCCCAGTCCGGTTCTGGCCGCAGAATCCACCTTTTCGCTATGGCGAAAAGGAATGTCTAAGAACGGGACGGCAAGTGCCGCCTTCACTTTGCTGAGGCGAGAAGGGGGCCGGGCGCATCCTTTTCCACACATGGCCAGCCCTTTTGCTTGTTGCTATAGCGAAATGCAACGTGCGCCGGAGCCCAACTCTCGCTATTTCGCTCCTGCGAGAAGTCGGGGCAGCTATCGAGCCATATAGGGTGCCCACCGGCGGGGCGCGCCCCCAACAAATATTATACTTTATTGTATTCCTCTTTTTTTAAACCCATTTATTTGACTTAACTCCCTGTAGCAATGTAATAAAACTAACCTAACTTCATTTTGTTTGTTTTAATTTAAACGAAGTAGAAAATAACTCAGATAGTGATGGAACTTTTAGACAGTGATGGAACTTTTGCCAAAGAAGTACTCCATAAAAAGCATCATCTTATGTTATATTTTCTTTGGTGCACATATCAACAATTCAGAGATGATGTAGATAAATAATTCAGCTTCACTATTATTTCTAGGAAACCTAGTAAGTTCTTATCATTTCAGGTAAATTGAATGAAGTAGTTTTTATTTAAATATATATTAAACATGGTTTTCTATTGCTTAAGTATCACAAAGTTAGCCTATACGGAAAAAATCTAAACCGTGCGACTGGACTAGTGGTGATAGTTCAAGTGGTAGAACCGCAGAAGAGACTTTTTCCTCGCTGCTGCTTCGTAGCCTGGCCCTGGCCTGTATGCGAGGAGTATGGGCTGCATTCATCTGTGGGTTCATGCTCGCCCTACTTGGGATGGAATGCACGCCACTAGGCCATAATTGGCCCAACCCCAAGCCCATCTTCTCACAGTAGTAATATCTGCACTTGCACTTCTGCAGGCAGCTCCACCGCTCCATGAAGTATCACTGTCATGGTATCGATATCATCGTCCTATAAAGCTCTGCCTGCTGACTCCCGAGTGATGCAACCAGGAGGCGATTTCTTGTACTGTTTTGTGTTCTTTCGGAGGCAAAGAACATCCTGAGTAGGCGTCTAAACTTGGACTAAACGTGGACTATACCAAACTGATCACAGGTTAATTTTCACAGATACCCAGACATGTCCTTGAAGCTTTGAGGGAAGAAAAAACATGGCTCTTTTGCGCCCATGCCATAGGACGAGGACCGACTTCAGTACTCGGAATATACATGGTCAGTCTTTGCTCGTGTCCTGGAAGTCCCAATTGCGAAACATGTGTTCAAAAATCTTCTCCCACATGCGATCGGTGGTTTGGACGGGACAGGTGACAACACGTAACGTGTTTTTGACCTTTGTTGGGTCCACACATGTGGCGTGACTCGCCGAGGCAACTTCTGGTCTCCGTCCGGCGTACAGCTGCAGACGACACCTGCCGTAGGCTGTAGCGCCATGGCCCATTCGATACTTCGATGGGGGTGACCGGATGACTAGTGGCGCACGTTCTTCTTTACCTTGAACATGTGGGCTTGACAGCTGACCACACGAGCGCAACTGTTGCTAGCCGTGACGCAACCGAAGCAGTACTAGGATTATTTAGTTTAGAGTAGGTAATTCTCGAGTTACCGCCACAAAATCTTGTAAAATTGAAAAATTAAACAAAAAATAAATCTAGACGCAGAAATAATCTGAAAATCAAAGCCTGAACAAAGCAAATTCAATACTCCAGAAAAGAAAAACAAGATTCCATCTGCATCTACCAAGAGCAGCGAGCGAATAACGGACACGATAAAAACAAGGTTCCATCGCATTCCTGTGTAGGAGGAGAGAGTTTTTTTTTCTTCTTCGTAAAAATAATGGCTCGTGTCGCATGGGAAAACGACGGACACGATTAAATCATGGCGGGCTGGGCGAGGCGGAACTCAAAGCTCTGGCTCCGGTTAAAACAGATTTAGTTATAGTTTTGTCTTAGAAGTAGATTCACTCAAAGAGCTAAAACAGTTTTTTAGACCATTTGGTAAAATAACTTTATCTGGTAGTCCAAAAGGATGAAATGTCAACAATGCCTTTATTTTTTCTTTTTCTTTTCTTTTTCACTCCTTAACCTTATCCGCTCAATCCCCACCGCACGCATCTCTCATTGTCATCTTCTCGAGCCGTACGACCAAAGCCGCACGGCCGTCGCTCCTCCACGCAACGGCAGCCGCCTTCGCTCCTCCCAACGCCACGCCGGCGCCGCACCTCCTCAACGCCGCGCTGCCTCCACTCCTCCCCACGCCGGCCGCCTTCGCCCCTCCCTTCCCCGTGCTGCCTACGCCCCTCACCGCGCTAGCGTTCGCCATTGCCGCCCTGGAGGCCCTTCTCCTCGTGCCCTAGGGTAAAGTGGACCATAGCCATGTGATGGGTCCATAGAGACGAGGAGGAGTCGGGTGAAGTTCGATTTTTCGGCTCCCGTCGCTCAAATCGGCTCCAGTCAGCTGCAAATCACGGGACTACGTGCCGGAATTTTTTGTTTTTCAACCCTTTTGAAAGATTTTCACAAATACGCCTCTGACAGTATCCTTTCAAAAAATACACCCTGACCTCGGCGCCGTGATACGACGCCAATTGCTTGGCGCCGAGCTTACACGTCTCGACGCCAATTGCTTTGGCGCCGAGGTCCTAGGGTCATTTTCTTCGGGTCGTTGACCTGGCTGCTTGCGTGGTGCGGACGTGGCATGAGCTCGGCGCCATAGATCTTGGCGCCGAGCTATGGAAATTGATAAGTTTTAATTTTACCATGACTTGGATATTGAGAAATGTGGCCAACTCTAGATTTTTTACAGTGACTTGTTGTTTGATCACTTTAAAACAGTCTAGAAATACTTAAGATAAAAAATAATCTAGGGTTTATGTTCATGAACTAGCCTAAAAATGCTTATAAATGTTAGATCAATAGTTAACTCCTTTTTTTCATGATACTATTTTGAGCAGGGTAAAACTATAGTTTCTTTTCTAGATATGAAGTTTGACCTTTAATAGAAGTGATAGTTTGAGTTGAGTACAACAAACTTTGCTTTTGGATCTAAACCTAAATCAGTTTTAACATGGCCGAATTGTGACGTTGTTTTAGGCCCCTCTAAATCTTTCTAATTCCCTTATCGTTGGTAGTGAATTGACATGTTTGTGATATTTTATTTTCCAAATTTATATAGCAACTCAATTTGATGTCATACTACGAGTTTGAATACTCTTTGAGGAGATAACAACAAAACAAATTTCGTCAAGTTTGGACTTAGTCACGGTAAAAAATCAGACTTAGCCACTGGTCATAAATTCTAGATTTAGCCATATTTCCACGTGCTTACAGGTCATGACGTGCTTCCGGGTGAGGTGTGTTGCGTCCGTGCTTGCATGCCTACACATGCACGTACGGTTTCGTTGCATGCACCTGATGCATCTCCGATTAGCAATACAATAGACGCATAGAGCCGAACCCTACATCGCCCCGCCGTAGTGCAGGAGCCGAGCTCTGTACTGTGTCGCCCGACGTGCTGTAGTTCCATTTGGTCAAGCAAATTTTTTATCTTAAGTATTTCTAGATTGTTTTAAGTGATTAAACAGCAAGTCATCGTAAAAACTCTAGTATTAGCCTACATTTCTCAATATCCAACCTGGATAACATCCATGAGTTCTTTTCTGCCATCTCGTGGGAGTTCTTTTGTGCCATCTCGTGTCTCAACCATCTGGAGTCATTGTCAGTGCGACTCAATAAGAACATGGATGGTCTGTTTCCCTTCTCTAGATGATACAATTGCTCGGCCAGCCAAAGACCCTCAATTATTGCTTTAAGCTGCACGGGCATATAAGCATACTACCTATCATGCAGCTGGATCAAGGAGTTTGTCGAACGTCCAAAACTTGGACCTTGAGGTAACCTTACAGGAACAACATGACTATACAGGTCATCCTAGGATCATTTAGTACATCGTACCAATGGGCCCATAAACGTCTCTGTATCAAACCAGTTCAAGATGATGCGCTCCGTATATGCATTAATGATGAGCTAAAGTTCGTTGGGTTACGACTTGATGTCTTTGAAATTGTTTGCACCACAAACTTACATGCAACTATTGGAAATATACAAATTTAGAAGATAAAATGTCGCCGGCGATAAGGGAATTAGAAAGATTTGGAGAGACCAAAACAACGTTACAATTCGACAATATTAAAGACTGATTTAGGTTTAGGTCCAAAAGCAAAGTTTGTTGTGCTCAACTAAAACTACAACTTCTATTAAAGGTCAAACTTCATATTTAGAAAAGAAACTATAGTTTTACCTTGGTCAAAACAGCATCATGAAAAAAAGAGTTAGCTATTGATCCAACACTTAAAAATATTTTTAGGCTAGTTCATGAACATAAACCCTAGATCATTTTTTATCTTAAGTATTTCTAGACTGTTTTAAATGATTAAACAACAAGTCACTGTAAAAAATCTAGAGTTAGCCATATTTCTCAATTCTAAGTCATGGTAAAAATTAAAATTTATCAATTTACATAGCTCGGCGCCGTAGTAATTGGCGTCGAGCTCGGCGCCGAACTCATGCCATGTTCACGCCACGTCAACGACACGCAGAAAATGACCCTAGACCTACATGTAAGCTCGGCTCCAATTGTCACGGCGCCGAGATCAGAGTCTATTTTTTTGAAAGATACTGTTAGAGTGTATTTATGAAAATCTTTTTTTTAAAGGACTGAAAAACAAAAAAAAAATCGGGGACTACGTGCGAGGAGCTGTTGGTTGGCAGGCCGTTTGGATTTGGAGCTCTCAGATAGCACCTGAAGCCGTATGAGAATCCATAAACGCACCCTTCCACTTCCACACCTCCCACCCCTCAGCAGCCGCGCCTCCCCGCACCCGGTCCACACAACCCGTGAGTCGTAGGCCGAAGCGTCAGTGCCACAAGGACCCAGCGGCGTACATAGACCTGGTGCACGTGGCGGCACGGGCGGCCCCTGCGGCTCGGAGATAAAAGGCTATCCAGTAGAAAACCCACCACGAACTAGCGCGCCACTGCCACGAGCTCCTCTTCTTCGGCCCCCCGCTAATTGGAAAAAGGAAAAAAGAGAGAGACAACTCGCGCACTCGCGCGCTCCGTTCGGTCACCGAAAGGGAGGGGACGCGGGCGAGGTGTCGCCCACACGGAGCTGCGAGGTTCGGTGAGAATTTCTAGCTTGCTGCCTGCCTCCCATGTCCGATCGCGTTCGTCGTGCTATGTGGCTGGGGCGGGATTCGTGCTTGGTTTAGCTGGATTATTCTCCCGTTCAGCCTGGGCATGTTGCTGAACGCCTGAGCCAGAGGTGGACACTAGCTGGTTCTGTGGATGCTTGCTTGGATTTGGTTTGGGGAATTTGTGTTGTGTCGATGGGAGGATTTGCCACAGTCGATCTGTCAGGTTGCAGCTTCATCGATTTCAGTAGAATCCTCTTTTGGGTTAGGACGATATTGAGCCGGCCATTTCTCCCGTTCGTTTGCCAATAAGGATCTAGGCCGTTTTCGTCTTCGGATTTACTTTCCCCCTCCTTGTTTCCTTCACCCTGGGAACGGCGGTTGATTCGAGTTTGTTGAATTTTTTATGTGGTTTATTATGCAAACCATGTTGTCAATTTCACTGCATGAGTTATGTTGTCAATTTCGTTGCACGAATTGTTAAATGCTCTGGTTTAGTAGCACACACTGACACACCGTATTTGTCCTGTTCTCCCTCCTCCAGCGATAGGGTATATTCCACTTGTGCCGATTAAAGGCCACCAGGATCAGCAGCCACTGCTCACCTCACCAGTCACCACTTGTGTTGGTTGCTTTGCAGGTGTTTATAGGATTGCGTAGGTGAGCTCCTGCTGCTTGAGGACAGCCATGGCCACCGGTGTGGCTCCAGCTCCTCTCCCACATGTCAGAGTGCGTGATGGTGGCGTCGGGTTCACCAGGAAGCGTCGACTTTGCGAAGGTCTTGTCTGCTCCCAGCGCTGGCACGATGAGGACAAGCTCCTCCAGAGGCAGGGCACTCGTGGCGAAGAGCTCAAGTACTGGTTCGGAGACCATGGAGCTCGAGCCATCTTCAGAAGGAAGCCCACTTTTAGGTATAATTTGCATGCTCTTGTGTCCTTGCACGTGTATTTTTCAAGGCAAGGGATCTGTCCCAGATTTAATCTATGCACTCTTTTCCTAACTGAATGAACTATCCTTTCTGCGTCCTTCAGTACCCAGGCAAAAGTACTGTGAATCAATACACCAGACGAGGAGGAGGAAAACTCGAACCGTGATGGTGGGGAATGTGCCACTTGGCAGTGATCATCCCATAAGGATTCAAACCATGACGACTTCTGATACCAAGGATGTTGCAAAAACAGTAGAGGAGGTGCATCCCATCTGAAATTCATGTTGATTGTTCTTAGTATTCTCTACAGAGTTTGAATGCGGGAGATTTTACTCAGCCTTTTTCAGATGATTTCTATTTTGTGTGCATTTAGCTAATTAACATATCACTTCCACCATTTCAGGTGATGAGGATAGCAGATAAAGGAGCTGATATTGTTAGAATAACCGTCCAGGGTAGGAAGGAAGCTGATGCCTGCTTTGAGATCAAGAACACTCTGGTTCAGAAGAAGTAAGGTGTCATTTTCTTCACATTCACTGAGTTCGCATGCATGCGTCCTCACCCTTTTCACTGTGTTTGTATAGTTACAACATTCCACTAGTGGCCGATATTCATTTTGCTCCTACAGTAGCTCTAAGGGTGGCAGAATGCTTTGACAAAATTCGTGTGAACCCAGGAAATTTTGGTGAGTGAAATCTTGACATCCCTCATTTTAGTCTGTCGTGTTTTTATTATTGTGAAATGCTGAGAACTGTACTGGCAGCTGATCGTCGTGCTCAATTCGAAAAGCTGGAATATACTGATGATGACTACCAAAAAGAGCTCGAGCATATTGAGAAGGTTGAAAAATTGTCACTCTTAGTTCTGTTTCAATCAATGTGAACATATGGCATGTTATCTTACAGAGCCATATTAATTTTGTCTCAGGTGTTTTCTCCATTAGTTGAGAAATGCAAGCAGTATGGGAGAGCAATGCGTATAGGAACAAATCATGGCAGTCTTTCTGACCGCATAATGAGCTACTATGGTGATTCTCCACGGGGAATGGTGATTATCTCAATTCTGAGGATATATTTAAATAGTAGTATATAAAAGTTTGACATCTTCTGCACAATGTTGCAGGTTGAGTCTGCTTTGGAATTTGCTAGGATATGTCGGAAGTTGAACTTCCACAACTTTGTATTTTCGATGAAAGCTAGTAACCCTGTTATCATGGTCCAAGCATATCGCCTGCTTGTGGCAGAAATGTATAACCTTGGATGGGATTATCCCTTGCACTTGGGTGTTACAGAAGCTGGAGAGGGTGAAGATGGAAGGATGAAGTCTGCTATTGGCATTGGGACACTGCTAATGGTAATTGCTTCACTACTTGTTTATGTTGTATGAAATTAAATCTCTTTCAAATGTTTAATCTGGAAACGACGTAAATGACATGGAAATGGTAGCCTCTTCTCGGGATGAAGAATACTTGCTTCTCTTGGAGCTTATAGCTGGAAGCTTTGAGGATGAATATTTTTAAAATAAATTTTGTCAGTTCCACAGCATGATATGTTATGATGCCAAATTAACAAAAAAACCTACAATCAAATAGCTGACTGGAAAAAATATGTGTTTAAGATTATTAAACTTTTCTTGTGGATTAACTGATTGGGACATTTGCCATGCTACGACACATAATAAAGTACAAGACTAGCAGTTTCCTGTAAATCAATTGAATTATGGAAACTGGCAAGTTCTACGAAAAACATGGACTATATCTTCTGTGTCTTCTATTACAGGATGGCTTGGGTGATACAATCCGTGTCTCCCTCACAGAACCACCAGAAGAAGAGATTGATCCTTGCCAAAGGTTGGCAAATCTTGGGGCACAGGCTGCAAACCTTCAAATTGGGGTGGTAATGAACTTTCACTTTCCATACTTTCCAGTTACCACTTACCATATAGTAAATACAAGTCCTTACTATTTGTGTTTTCCCTCAAGCATTTATTTAACTCTCTTGGATTTTGTATTGTTTTATCAGGCCCCGTTTGAAGAAAAGCACAGGCGTTATTTCGATTTCCAGCGTAGGAGTGGTCAATTGCCTTTGCAGAAGGAGGTTTGTTAAAAATAATTCCACAGTATGATCATAAAAACTACTAATGCTATATTTCTTATCGGTTGCTCATGCTCTTATGACAGGGTGAGGATGTTGACTACAGAAATGTCCTGCATCGTGATGGTTCTGTACTGATGTCAGTTTCCCTGGATCAATTAAAGGTAATCTGCACCTTTTCTTCTCTTTTTTGTTGAATTTTCAGGAATACATAACATAACAAACTAAAAGGGATTTCAGCACGGGGTTTTTGATTTAGGATCCACACCTAGTAGTTGTTCAGCAGTACCAGTTGTTTTCCATGCATTTTTCTATTAAAAATTGGTTGTTACTCCAAATAAACGTTGCAGTGACCACTCGTCCACTCTTTATTGATTAGCCATCTGAATAAATGTGCTCTGTAGTGATGAATGCTCCCTTTATTTGCCAGGCTCCTGAGCTCCTTTATAGGTCTCTTGCAGCAAAGCTTGTGGTTGGCATGCCTTTCAAGGTCTGTTCTATGGTTTTTATGTGCTAGTACACGACTAATTTTAGATGGATTTTAGTTGAAGTTAATTATTTCTCCTATGGCTATCAGGATCTGGCTACTGTAGATTCCATTCTTTTGAGGGAGCTCCCCCCTGTAGAAGATGCTGAAGCTGTGAGTTACAGCTACATTTCTATCCCTCTCTCAAGTGCATATGTTAATCGTTTTATTCCTTTTGTGAATGTGTACAGAGGCTTGCACTGAAAAGATTAGTTGACATCAGCATGGGCGTGCTGACCCCCTTATCGGAGCAGTTGACAAAGCCACTCCCACATGCAATTGTACTTGTCAACCTCGTACGAATTGTCAAGTGGTGCACACAAACTTTTGCCAGAAGGTAGTTATTTGAATTAGACCATGACATTATTGTTTCTTTGCTAATAATTTAAGGACAAATATTTCACTGCGAAGACAGAATCATAGAAAATGAACTTTCTAGTTCAGATTAGAAGAAAAGGTACTCCCTCTGTTCCAAAATAAAGATTGTTTCTAGTTTGTCCTACGTCAAACTTTTCTAACTTTGACGAAGTTCATAGAACAATGCACCAAACATCTACAACATCAAGTTAGTTTCATTAAATCCACCATGAAATATATCTTGATAATTCAGTTTGGTTCTGTAGATGTTAATTTATTTTTCTTATAAACTTGGTCAAAGTTAGAGGAGTTTTGACTTACGATAAAACTAAAACAACCTACATTTCAGGAACGAAGGGAGTATGTTGTTTTGCCTAATCTCATCAATTGTCCTTTTTTATGGTGTGTATAGGCACTAGACTAGCTGTCACTCTTCATGGTGATGAATCATACGAGCAGCTAGATATTCTTAAGGATGTTGATGATATAACAATGTTGTTACATAATGTTCCATATGGTGTGGAGAAGACAGGCAGGGTGCATGCTGCTAGGAGGTAAAAAAACACAGTGGTCGATTAAGATGTGCTATGAAACGAGAGATTTTTAGGATTTATTTATCCATCATGCTCAACAGCACTGTGAGTCTATTTTGTCCTTTGAGGTTTAACATATTTAATATTTTTCATGTCTTGCAGGTTATTTGAGTACTTACAGGCCAATGGCTTGAACTTCCCTGTAATTCATCACATAGATTTCCCTAAAGCCATTGACAGGTGACTGTCAATATTCGTATTTTCTTCCCCTTGGAATTGTGAGTCGTGGCTTTCTTGTTTATTCTAATCCCACTATGTGCAGAGATGGTCTTGTCATTGGTGCTGGGGCCAACGTTGGTGCTCTCCTAGTCGATGGTCTTGGTGATGGTGTACTTCTTGAAGCTGCTGACCAGGAATTTGAGTTCCTGAGGGACACATCTTTCAACTTGCTCCAGGGTTGCAGGATGCGCAACACAAAAACTGTACGTTCATGTTTTCTTTTTGGTTTAATGATATGGCTATCTCTGTCTGTATATCCAGTGGACAGCATATACCACTACTTGCAGAGTTGTAGTAAAAAAAAAGAGAAAAAAGGGAAAAGAAACAGCCAAACAAAAAATAACTGTTGATGTTTCTCTCTGAGATGAGAATAGATTTTGTGAAAAGTGATTTTCTGACTATGAATGCTGTAGGAATATGTGTCTTGTCCTTCGTGTGGCCGAACACTCTTTGACCTTCAGGAAATCAGCGCTCAGATTAGAGAAAAGACCTCTCATCTGCCAGGTGTCTCGGTAAGTTTTCTGATTCAAATATATATGGTCTTATCAACTGTATATGGCTCTTTCAAAAAAAAAAAAGATAAACTATATATGTGTTTCCTTCTTTTCTATCAATTATACTGATCAACCATATACATGTTTGCCTGGCAGATCGCTATCATGGGTTGTATTGTCAATGGTCCAGGAGAGATGGCCGATGCCGATTTCGGGTACGTTGGAGGCGCTCCTGGAAAGATCGACCTTTATGTTGGCAAGGTAACAATTCCATTGCTTGGTTGCCAAAATCATGTATATGAAATGGAAAGTTTTACTATGTTGTTGAGCAGTAGCTGTGCATTCGGATTTGTTTGTTCGCTGGTCTCAGAAACACTTGGGCCAAACAGGTTTGCTACTGGCCAGAGCTGCCTGGCCCAGTTAGCACTCCGAGGGCACACAAATGCGGCTGAGCCCGTGATAGAACAATGCTTTTTTGATCTGCAGTTACTTGTCCCGATACCCGAAGCTGCTGTTCCCATCCTGCTAAAAACAATGCATCTTTGTTTCTGCAGACTGTTGTGCAGCGCGGCATTGCTATGGAAGGTGCCACTGACGCTTTGATCCAGCTGATCAAGGACCATGGCCGATGGGTGGATCCTCCTGCCGAGGAGTAGGGCTGTAGGCTGTAGTAGCCTGTAGCCTAGTCTGTAGTTTATATTTTGTAAAGCGAAACACACAATGCAGTAACTGAGCATACACTGTACATCATCCCTACACATTTTGTACATCTATTGAGATTTGAGAAATAAATTGGAAATTTTGGGTGACGGCAAGTCTGCAGCACCCCCGATGAAGCAGATACAATATACATATTAGAAGAATCCTATCATCCATCAAGGTGTAAAAAAAATAAGATTATGCTAGTATTTCTGCTAATTGCCATTCTTGTTTGGTTTGTGAAACCAATTTGCTCTGTCCCTTCTGGTATAGATTTGTTATGTGCTTGTTAAAACCGACTCTGGTTGGTGAGTCAGTTGGCTTAACTAGTGATCATCTGTAAAACTAGTAACACTTTGGTTTACCAGAGCCATCAATTGAACGTGAGATATTGCAGAAAACCTACCTGAATGGGGATGCTCGGCTGCTATTTTGTTCCCTCGCTACTTTCATAGCATCGGATGGCAACCGTTGCAGTCGGCTTCAGGCCAAACAGATCTGCAGTGATAAATAACCACCCCGTACCTGACACAACGTACCAAGATTTGGGCAGTCCAGCGTGCTCCTAGACATTCTCCTGTCAAACTATTGCTCAGGTGTTTCTGATCTATTTTTGATGAACTTGAAAACAGCACGCAGAGGGATTGCTTGAAGGCGAGGGAATCACAAGTGCCTGTCGAAGCTGTTTCATGGCAGATGAATCAAGCCTCGGTCTCTTGATGGAAGCTTGCTAGCTGTTGTGGTTAGTTGCATGTCAGTGATCTGTTTTTTTTTTTTTGAGATCAACGACGGGGGGTTTTAAATAACCCCGCCTGATATATTAATGCCACAGATGCCGGTGTGAAACCGATTATTACACCAGATAAAAGAAAGAGTTGCGTCGTTTCGGGGTAGGCGGCACCTCCATTGCTTAGCTGATTCTCTGCAGGCGGCAATCAGGCGCGAGTGATCAGGTGGATAACCTTTTTTTTTTTTTTTAATATTTTTCTGGAAGTGTTCAGTGTGACTGCTGAAAACAACTAAAAATGCCTTGGTCAGCCACTTAAGCACATTGCCTGACCGAAGATATTTTTTAGATCTCATTGAGAGCTACAACTTTCGTATAAAAAGTATCTTTGTTTGACTCCATACAAAAAATATATTATTTTTCTAATGCGGCAAGCGTTATTATGATGCTGAAATTTTATATTATTTTTTGAGCAACTTAACGTCCTCAAATTAAAAAACTTAAAACTAGAAAGTTGTAGATATCATCGAGATATACAATTTTTATATAAAAATCATCTTCATCCGACGTCGTATTAGTTCATTTATATATAAAACAAGCTTTTTCATTTTCGAAAGTTGTTTTGTCATGTGAGAAGATAATTTTTATATAAAAATGGACTAATACGACGTCGGATGAAGATGATTTTTATATAAAAATTGTCGATCTCGATGATATCTACAACTTTCTAGTTTTAAGTTTTTTAATTTGAGGACGTTAAGTCGCTCAAAAAATAATATAAAATTTCAGCATCATAATAGTGCTTGCCGCATTAGAAAAATAATATATTTTTTGTATGGAGTCAAATGAAGATACTTTTTATACCAAAGTTGTAGCTCTCAATGAGATCTACAACTTTGTAGTTTTGAGTTTTTTCATTTGAGGACGTTAAGAGGCTCCAAAAAATTATATAAAATTTCGGCGCCTCCCGAAAATAGAAAACCGCTTTTGAAACCAGCCGAGGACCAAATTTGTCCGGTTTTGATAGTTGGAGGGTGTTTGTTACCCGGTTTCATAGTTGAAGGTTGAAAATCGAACTTCAGTGCAAGTTAGAGGTTGGAAAGTGTACTTTACCCTTTTTTTATTTAGGTTACTTGACACAGACAAAATACATGCCATCAGTGCATGACAGTATGACGCCATCTACGCTCTACGATCTACAGCTACCGTGCCTCTCCTTCTGCTCGCCGCGCGCTACGCGTCGTCGGCCTTGAGGAAGAGCCCGAGCTGTCGCATGATGCTGGGATGGCCATACTCGGCGATGCCGAGAAGCTGCAGGTCCCGCGGGTGGATGCTCTCGTCGGGCAGCACCGCCTTCTCCATCTCCATCAGCCCTCGGCGAACCTTCGCCCTGTAGATCAGACCGGCCAGGGAAACAGTCTTGGGCGCGGCACGCTGGACGTCTTTGACCTTCTTTGCTTCACCACTCTGCGCCGTCCCTGATGCCGGCTCCGACGGTGGCTGCGCAGACGTCACAGTGATCTGCTCGGGGAGAGCTCCCCGTAGAGCTGGGAACTCATCGGAGTCGCTTTTGCGATCAGAGTAACTGCCCGTGTCTGAACCACTGCTGCTTCTTGAGCTTGGCCTGCTGCCTTTGCTTTTGCTCTCCTCAGCGAGCTTCTCATCCTTTTCCTCCGGGAGGACATCCACGACGATGGGGCGTTCCTGGGCGAACTTGTCGAGCTGTGTCTTTAGCTCGAACAGTACAGAGTCTTCCACAGAGTCAATGTCAATCTCGATCTCACCACGGGTATCGGCATCGCCGAAGTGCTTCAGCAGGAACTCCAAGATGTGCCCTGGCAGTTCCTCAGACAGCGAGGACAGGCGACCAGCAAGCTGATTCCTCTCTTCTTGCGACATCCACGGCGCCCGTATCTGCTTCTGCTCCACCAGAGTTGAAATCTTCCTCCTCTTCACCGAAGGCGAATTGCCTCCACCATCCACCAACGGCTCCGGTCGCTGTTTGGAGGCCAAGAACCGCTCCTTCTTGCCGGCAGTTGTTGCGCCGCCCTTGCATGCCCCACGCCGGGATATAAGCTCTGCTTTCTTTAGGAGACCGCTCAAGACATCGAGCTCGCACGCCAGGCGCTTCTGTAGGAGCTCCCGAGCTGACATCTCGCCGCCGACGGTTAAGACCTTCGTGTCGGCGGCGGCGGTCTCGACGTTGTTGCGGTTGCAGGTCATCTTGCGCTTCTGGCTGGGCACGTACAACTTGTCGACCCCGGCGTGGCAAACCGACGTGTCTCGTGCGGGAGCAACGACGCGCCGCGGCTTCTTCCCAGACGCGCGCACACTAGCGTCAGAAGGGGCAGGCGCGGCGCGACGAGGGGCGCCGCCGGCGAAGGAGTGAACGGCAGCGGCAAGGGCGGCCATGATCCGTCGCAATGCAAGCAAACAGTATCAAGAGAAGAAGGCATCAAAGGATGTCCGAGGAAGGGAAGAATCTGCACATAAAAGGGCTGTTTTTGGAAGCTAGCCAAATGGCCTTTTAGAGGGGAAAAAAACAGATGTCGGAGGAAGGGAAGAATCTGCACATAAAAAGGCTGATTCTGGAAGCTAGCCAAATAGTTTATTAAGAAGAAAAAAATGTCCTCGAACACGTACAGTTCCGTTATTGGTTGCCAAAAACTTAAAAATTGTGCCACTTCATTTTGTTGCATGCGTGATCCATAAAAGAGGCGCGGGGCGTCGGCATGGAACACCCCTGGACGGAAACGAATCAAATACGTATAGAATTGCATATGTAAATGTCATCATTACCTTATTTTTTGTCCGATACGGATTTGAATATCCATTTAGTTTTGTTAAGTATAAATGTCTATCCAATAGTTTTTAAAAACAAATTATATAATAAGATATTGAAATATGATATAATAAACATACTAACTTCTATTATACATATATAATGAATAATAATAAACCTATATAGTCATACTAATTGTCAAATTAATTATATATCAATAATCATATTAACTTTGTGTACATTAATATTTAAGGTAAAACATATAGGTTACTAATTACTCAACTTTTTAATAGTTTTATGCTCAGGATTATTGGGTGCATTGAGAACCAGCAAATATGTGAGTGATGACAGATGGATTGGGCACGTGGGAATTTTACGAATGATTTTAGGTTACTATTGGAGCACACGACTTCTGTTTGTTTTCAATAGTTTTGGGAATTGATTTTAGGTAATATTTGGAGATGCTAAACAATTTGTATTTCATGTTTATATACTTTCCATTCTAAATTATAAGTCGTTTTAACTTTTCTAAATACATAGTTTTTTTATTATGTATATAAGATAGTCTAGGTAGCATATAGTAAAATCAATATATTTTTAGAAGTCAGAACAACTATAATTTATAATATATGGAGTAGTATATATGTTATCATACTGAACATACACCAAACTAGAAATCCTCTTTACCAACATAACTCTTGGCACAAATCTTCGTATATATATAACACTAGTGTCACTACACTTTTGGTCTATATGTGTATCCCTTCACCCACTATAAAACACGGGAGAAGTACACATCATCACAACGCTTCAATATATATACATACATACAGTGCTAGCTGCTGCCTCTGCCATGGCAACAAGAATTAATCGATGGTATGGTAAGCCACTAAGGTCAATGTGGATAAACACGCTTCGTATAAAAATCCGTGTCTATCGATCGATCGATCGTCAGTTTTCTTCACATGTCGAGCCAGTCGTCGTCGTCGTCTTCGTTGAGGAAGTACCTGTACCTGTCGAGATCCTGGTCGGTGAGGCCGTACTTGAGCCGCCAGTACTCGAGCCGCTCCTCGGCCTCTCTCATGTTGTTCATCAGTATCTGCACCCAATGACGGATTGCGTCAGCCGTGAGGTCAAGAAACAGAAACAAAAAACCAAAAAAATGTTTAGTAGGAGTAGTAGTAGTAAGCTCACGTACGTGATACGCGATGTTGATCTTCTGGAATTCGACGCCGGTGTCGCGGTCGCTGTCCTTGCAAACGTCCGGATGGTACTGCACGGGCACAGGGGAGACGAACGAACTCGTCAGACAGAGGAACACGCAATCAGCTGTTTCGGCGTGGATATGGCAATTGATTGATCGCTGGATCAATGGAGAGTACGGAGGTTATGGTTATAGACGACGCACCACTAGCGCGAGGCGGCGGAAGGCCTTCTTGACCTCGTTCCGGGTGGACCCCGGGCGCAGCCGCAGCGTCCGGTAGTGCTCCTCCGCCAGGCCCCCGGCCGCGCCCACCCCCGCCTCGCCCACGAAGCTGCATCTGATGGCCACCGCCGCGCCGCGCCTCGCCGTCACCGTACCCGTCCTCCTCCTCCTCCTCCCCCACACCTCCATCGACGACGGCGACGGCGAGACGCGCACTCCTGCTCCGACGGCCATTTGAACACCGCCCGCGGCTGGCTCACGCACGAGAGAGGCAGGGGTTGGAAGGAAGCAACGAAGAGCGCCGCGACCGCGAAGCGAGAAGCAGATGATCGAGCTGGTGTGAGCTGCGACTGCGAGGGGAGAACGAAGTGTGTGTGCTGTGCTTCCGGATTTGACCGTTCTGTGGTGGCCGCGCACGGGGCTGGGTTATATCGAAGAGGGGAGACGCGGTTGGTTGGGGAACTCGCGGCGACAGCGGCCGGCCCTTTGCACGTTTTGGATCACGGCGAATTGCCAGCGGAACAAAGCTGCCCCTTGCATGGCCGCTACCGGCTGGGATCGACAGCGCGGCCGCACGCGTGTTCCTATCCGATCTTTGCGGGTGCGGGCTGCGGCGGGGAAAACGAGAAGCTTCTGGCGCTCGGGTCCGGGGGCCTCCGCGGGCGGCCACGCTGTGCAAGCAAGCAGCCAACGCGGCGGCTGCGTGCCAAATGTTGCCGATAGCGGGGAAACAGACAGGAAGTCAGCAAGACAGCAACGGCTAGCTAGGCCTCGGCAGATCCAGCCAGCCAAGACATTTTGGGAAAATGTCACGGACTCACGCGACGGAACGGTGAGAATGTTGCATTGCACCGGACGACGTGAGCGATGCACGGTCGCACGCAACCCCGTATCCGTATATATTTCCCACTGGGGTTGCTCGTCTGTGCGACAGGGACTTACAATGGCAGGGGACGACACCTTCGCGGTGAAGGCCGACGACATGTTGGACCAAAGGGACGGTGAATTTCGCAGTGTCGATTCTTCTTCATATGTTCCGGCTATGCCAAGACGACGTCGTGTTGCGCCGGTTAAACCAAAGGCGACACGGCCAACGGGCCAAACCGCCCAACCCCGTTAGCCCCTTCCATTTCCATGCGGCATCTGGATAGCCCATTTCGTCCGGCTACCTTCTACGGAGTTCAGCAGCTTGGAACGGTCACGCGTGATCGAATGCTCCTAGTCAGCGTCGATGGGGACCCATCCAATCCCTGTTGGTATTGTCGATGGAACATATATACGCTATCCACACATGCATATATAGTTATACTCGATTGAGATTTTTTTTCTTTGGAATCACGCTGCTAGTTTGACACCAGCACCGCAAAACTTTCACAATCGAGCAGATAAATTATCCTCTCAAAAAGTAGTGCATCATGTAGATTTTGTATGCATGCATGGGATAGGGATAGAATTGACATTCTCAGAGCATCTTCGAGAGCCTTTCTAAATCTCACTATCTAAATAATTATTTGGAAAGTCATTTGCGTAAAAATCGCTTTTTACATCTTTTTCTTCTCCAACGGTTCTTCTATATCTCATGCGCACTATAGAGAGTCATTCTTGTCTTCTATTTTTTGCTAGCGAAAAATACGGAATAGAAGATGGCTATATTTGGATAACCATTGAGATAAGCTATTGGAGGGCAGTTTTTCATCAAAATCTCTATTCATAGCATTTAGGAAGGATATGGATAGTCTCTTGGAGATGCTCTTATCTCATAAAGAATTACACGGAATAGCAGAGGGGCGCTGCATGTAGAAGGAACTGTCGTTGCAGGCCGCTGGGTAGAGCCGCCGCCGCCTGCCCGCTCCTCGCTCCACCGCCGCCGTCGCGTCCAAGGCTCCTCTCTTTCTTCCTCTCCGGCGCGTCAGCCGGAGACAAGAAGGGAGGGCACCCATCCTTTTCCCCAAGTTTTCTAGTGTCTTAGAATTGAGTCTAAATGAAATTTCGGTGATTTTCGGCCAGGATCGTGTGTCCTGGGATGAATTCGGTGATTGCCACGATGAGATCGTCGTTGCAGGCGGTGATTTCATCAGCAGGCGGCCAATTTGTGGCCTTTATTTGCAAGAGGAGGGGTGCTTCTGGGAGCCCCTACGAGGATAGCGACTTCGGGTCATCGATCTCATCGTCGATGGTCACGGAGAGAAAATCAAGGTCTCAAGGTGATGAATCTACATACTATGTCGTACCCGACGGTGCAACTGTCAATATTCTTTCAGCGATTTAGATGCGCTTTGAACTGGTTCTGAAGCGTTGGATCTTGCGGCATGTCCAATGTTTTGGGGTTGGCCACTGGATTCGGCATAAGGACTGCACTTTGGCTCCTGCGTTCGAGGAAAGCCGTCAGGGAAGAAGACGATGGAAGAATCTGGATATAATATTATGTATCTTTTATTTTATATTTTGTCATGTGTAATTTGGGGATATACTGTGCCAAGATTTAATATTAGTCCCCTTACCTTCAAAAAAAGCTGACGTTGTAGACGTAGGGCTTGCTCGATACAACTTATATAAACTACATATAGCTAAATTAAACTGAAACCAATAGCCAAATGATACAATTTTTTATAGCTTGGACACGCTTGTTCACACTACCCTCATTTATATAAAAAACAAAAACCCAACTTTTTTTTTATCATGTTTTCACTTTATTTGTATAGCTTACTTAAGAAGTACCCATTCCATCTCAAAATAAGTGTACTTCTAGAATTGAATTGAGGGGAGAAACTAATACCACTATAAAATTACATATATATCCTACCTAAAAAAGGTAAGGTAACATGTAATAATTGCACGTTGCGAATAGAGAAAATAGCAAAAAGTACTAGTCCTAGGTGGTCTATGCCTAGAACTGCACTTATTGTGGGATAAATTTTAAATGCTAAAAGTGTGTTTATTTTGAAACCCAGAGAGTATTTACCAAATAAGAGTATCTCCAATGGTTCTAAAAAATTGGTAAATCAATTAGTTTTCCAAGTGGCTAAAAAATTGAAAGCATATTTGTTTAGTCCTCCAACAAATATCAAAATTTCACTCCTACTTCTTATTGTTCTTCACCCAACAAATTTTATACTTTATTTCTTACTTGTATATTTACATTAGAAATCATATCCTACTTCTTATTGTTCTTCACGCCCTCCACCTCAAGTTGGCCCAACGATACGTGTGCGTCCACATGATTGGATTGATTTTTTCAAGTGCGTAATGATTGACAGTTGTTGGAGAGTAGTTTTTTTTATCTTACCGAAAAATCAAAATTGAAAGTGAGTTTTGAAAACTCTTGGAGATGCTCTGATCTGTATCAAACAGGACTATAGTTGACATGCACTTGTGGCCGGGAGCCGAGCAGACTGCAGAAGACGCAGGAACATGCATGAAGAGAGCTCGTTCCAGCTGGACACCGGCAACACGGAATGCCCCCAACGTATCTGCGGCGTGGCCGAGGCCCAGACCGACGCCCGCGACAAGGCCCAGGGTTATTATTAGCTGTTTCCTTTAGGAAACAATTCATTTTACCTTCTTAAATATCGCAAAAGTCAGTTTTTTTTCCTCAACGCTAAAATAAAAAATAACTCCTCCCTTATCTTCTAAAACTGGTCACTTGACCTCCCATGGCTGTTTCCCTCCGTGGTTTTTCTTTTTTCTTTTATGTTTATTTCGGCCAAATCTTTGAGAAAACATAGTAAATAAAAAAAAATTATAAAATAGAAAATTCAATTGTGTTAGACTCCACATGACTACCGGACTGTTCGCTGATTAGTTTCTGGGCTGATAAGCCCGGCTGGTGCTAGCTTGTTATGAGAAAAAAATACTATTGACTGACTGATAAGCCCTGACTGAAACCAACAAACGAATAGACCGTACATCTGCACAATGAACATATGATATAGTATTCTAAAAAAAACATATGATATAGTATGTTTTAGTACAAAGTTTTTATTGTAATTTTAGATTTATGCTTTTGTATAATTAATTCATGAGTTAAATGTACTAGAGATCCATTAACTTGTGAGCATGTTTCAGTTAGATCCATCAACTTTCAAAGTGGCTTTTTAAATCCATAAACTTAGTATGGTGTATCACTTAGGTCCATAGCTGTCCACATTGGCTTCTCGTGCTGATGTGACCTGCCGACTTGTCCTTCTAAAGCAACTATTACGTTTCATTTCGTCAAACATCCCGTGGGCGCGCGAGCAGGTGAGCGAGGGGACGTGGAGAAGATGCTGGACGAAGCCGACGCGTCGGTGGAGGTGGCCTCCGCGTGCGCGCCGCCGGTAGCAGTGGCGGTGGCGGTGGCGGCAGTAGGGCATTGAATCGCTATCTCCGCGCGACAATGGCGTGCGCGCCAGGTCCATGTCGTCCTGCCTACGGGCCTCCGACGTCTGTAACTTCTCCATGGCCGGGTCTCCAGGCTACGCCACCATCTTCAACTTCTCCATCCAGAACCTCCGCTTTGTAGCCCCGGAGTTTCGCAAGCCGGAGGCCGTCGTGCTGCCCACCTCCTGGCGCGGCCTCCAGCGCGCGGTCCTCTGCGGGCGTAGTGCGTCGCTAGCCATCTGCGTGCGCAGCGGCGGGCACAGCTACGAGGGTCAGTCCTACACCGTCTCCGGCGTCGTGCTGGACGGCAAAGCGCCCTTCGTCGTGATCGACCTCATGAACCTGAACAAGGTCCGTGTCCACGCCGCGTCGGCCACGGAGTGGGCGGAGTCCGGCGCGACGCTAGGCGAGGTCTATCACGCGGTGGCACTCGCATCGTCGTCGAACTCGAACCGGTCGTTGGCGGTCACCGCCGCGTCATGCTCCACGATCGGTTTGGGCGGACACATCTCCGGCGGCGGCTTCGGGCCGCTGTCCCGAAAGTTCATGCTCGCGGCTGACAACGTGCTGGACGCGCTCCTCGTCGACGCGGTGGGCAGGGTCCTGGACCGCAGAGCCATGGGCGAGGACGTGTTCTGGGCCATCCGCGGCGGCGGCGGCGGCAGCTGGGGAGCCGGCGGCAAGCAGAAGGACAACGGCGACAACGCGTCCATGACCACAGCGCCAGGAGCTGGTCGTCCACGTCCGCCAGCAGCGGGTGCGTGTGGCACGGCACGCTCGCCGAACGCACGTGCCCCGCCACTGCTAGCAGCCTCGCTGATCTCGCCGGCGGCGGCACGGTCATCGTCGTCGGCGCCATCGATATCGTCGTCGTCACGTACGAATATGATCCATCTGTACGTACGTAAATAAATTTCAGCCCCGTCTTTTTCTAATGCAATGGTATGCTCTGGGCATTGTAGAAGACATTGGCAGGACCTCATGGAGCTTTCATAGGACCCATTGAAAGCAATTGGTGTGGCGAATGGTAGGGAGGAGCAGCTGTTGCGTCTCATTCTCACACTGCTGCTGCTGATCCTGCAGCTGCTGATGGTGCTGGTGCTGCTCATGTGAGGAGGCCATGCCGCCATTGACATAGCAGTGGTTCATCGACGAAGCAGTGACATGGGAGTTTGCAAAATCCAGGTTCACTCCAGAGGAGTAGAGGCCGAACCCTAGCCCCTGCAGGTTCCCTTGCTGGTGGTGCTGCAACGCGAGCATCGACAGGTAGTCCTGCTGCTGCTGTGCATGGCTCACTGACGACGCCAACCTGACCGGGCCGAGGCTCTCGTCCCAGCCCATGAGGTCGATGTCAATGTAGTTCACGTACGCGCGGCGTGGGTTGGAGGACACGTGCGGCGTCATGTACCCATAGTACAAATGACCGGAGCCATTCTATGACGCCGCCGGCCTCGTCGGCGTCCCAGTCCCAGGTGACGTCGTACTGAAGGGCGTACAGGTTGCCCGCGCGGTGCGGGAAATTCGTCGCCGTGGCGCTCAGGCGTGCCATGGCGCCGCCGTAGGGGTCCATGGTCACGTACCCCCCCCCCCCCCCCCCCCCCCCCCCCCGGCGGCCCATTGGAGAGGTACCAGAGCATCGCCGCCAAGGAGTCCCTCGATCGAGATGGGCTGCTGCACGTAGTCGGACTTGTTATTGCCGTAGTACTTGGTCTTGGACACCCTGCTGGTGAGCTCGTCCACCGAGCTCAGCCCGGCGAGCCGTGCTGCCGACTCGACCCAGCTCATCTCCAACACCTCGGACTCGGTGAGGCCCACCTCTGGGAACCTCTCGTTCAGCACCGACATGGCCAGCTCCTTCGGCCCAAGAACCAGCCCTGTAAATGTCACGTTACGATGATCTCGATCTTCCTGTGATAATGAGCTACTACCGATGGTGAGGGAGACCGAGAGGTAGAACTCGTCAGGCAGATCAGGCCCGATGAACGCCCAACGGCTCCGGAAGTAGGTGTGGACCAGGTTGGCGCGCCACAAGTTCCACGGCTTCCCGCAGTAGGCGTTCACCTCCCGCTGCACAGCATCCAGCGAGCTCTGCGGCTCGAGCACGACGTCCTTGGAGATGCTGTTGAACAGCTGCGCCACCGCCTTGTCGCTGCCGATGGCGTTCTGGATGATGCCGCTGGTGCTGGGCAACGCCACGTCCTTGGCGGAGTCGATGATGTTGTCCATGAAGAAGACGTACGCGGTTACGTCGTTGTCGGCGCCGACGTGCAGCCGCTCTAACGCCATCAGGTTGAGGAACATGAAGGAGACAGCGATTCGATGCCCTGCTGCCACCACCGCCACTGCTACCGGCGGCGCGCACGCGGAGGCCACCTCCACCGACGCGTCGGCTTCGTCCAGCGTCTTCTCCACGTCCCCTCGCTCACCTGCTCGCGCGCCCACAGCATGTTTGACGAAATGAAGCGTCAATAGTTGTTTTAGAAGGATAAGTCAGCAGGCCACGTCAGCACGAGAAGCCAATGTGGACAGCTATGGACCTAAGTGATACACGATACTAAGTTTATGGACCCAAAAAGCCACTTTGAAAGATGATGGACCTAACTGAAACCTCCTCACAAGTTAATGGATATCTGGTGTATTTAACTCTTAATTCATAGATACACTTTCTCTTGTCCAATTGTGGTGAAATTTTTATGTTGGGCTAATAATTTCATGCTTGAGGTATAGTAAATATTTCATGCTCATTGAATCATATATAAGTGAGTTATAGATTTATCTAGGTTTATCTATTGATTTATCTATGTTTATCTAGATAAAACTATAACTCAGTCATATATGATCCAATTATCATGAAATTTTTGTCGATCTCAATCATGCAATGATTAGCCCACCATAAAAATTTTGTCTTAATTGAACCACGAAAATTTCACCTATGAATTAATTACAGAAAACATATATCTAATGATATAAAGAATTTTTGCACCAAAGCATACCATATCATATGTTCACTATGTAGATCAGAGTCCAACAAAAATTCCATGCTCATCAGACCATGTATGTTTAAGTTATAGATTTAATTTCATTTAAAAACTAATTTAACAAACATAAACCTAGATAAATCTATAACTCAATCATACATGGTCTAATGAACATGAAATTTTAACTACAGATCAAGCACGCAATGATTAGCCTACCATATAAATGTAACCACAATTGGATAGGAGAAACTATAACTCTGAATTAATTATAGAAAATTATAGATCTAAAGTTACAACAAAAACTTTATACTAAAACACACCTTATCATATATATGTTCACTGTGTAGATGTATTCATGTGGAGTGCAACACAATTAGGTTTTACATGTTATAGTTTTTCCGTGATTTACAATGATTTTTAAAAATTCAGCCAAAATAAACATAAAAGAAAAAAAAGAAAAACCAACATAAAAACGGCCATGGGTCAAGTGACTGGTTTTGAGAGACGAGGGGGGAGCTGTTTTCGGTTTTTGAGTTGAATGAGAAAAAACTGACTTTTGTGATAGTCAAAGAAGGCAAAATGAACTTTTTCTTTTCTTTTACTAAGTTGAGAAGGTCCACGTGCCGGTCCATTTACCCTAGCCGGCCACTTCTATCCGGAAACTACAGCGCACAGGGTGCAAGCAGGCGCGCGCTCCTGGTCAACAACTCTACGGCTCTATACTACGCTGCATGGTGCGCTGATGACTACGCTGCATGGTGCGCTGGACCGGTTCGCCAGCGCAGGAGGCCAAGAGCATGCAAACCATCAGCCTGCCCAGTTCAAGCAAACCGACGGACCTCCAACTTGGCAGCTTTAAGGCATCATGCTATTTGGAACAGAGATCAGATCAGGTGCAGTCGCGCGTGCGAGTCCAAGAGGTGGCGACTGCACATGCTCTCAGCCTAACACGTTTGTTTCCAGCAGGCTAAAGTTTAATCCTATCGCATCGAATTTTCAGATATAAATTAGAAGTATTACACATAGATTAATTATAAAACTAATTACACAGATGAAGACTAATTTGCGAGACGAATCTATTAAGTCTAATTAGTCCATAATTTAAGAATGTGGTGCTACAATAAACATTTGATAATGATGGATTAAATAGGCTTAATAGATTCGTCTCGCAAATTAACCTAGGGCTTCTGTAATTAGTTTTATAATTAGCTCATGTCTAATCATTTTAGTTACGGTCCAAATATTGGACGTGACAATGACAAAACTTTAGTCCAGGATTCAGACACAGTCGTAACAAGTGGATAGAGTGCTCAGTAGTCAGAGTAGTAATAAACAGTAAAAAGGTAAACGGTGTGTCCCTCCTCGCGTCTACAACTTACAGTACTCGAACTCGGTCTTGGGCGCTATCTAGAGAGGACGCCTGGTTGTGCTCAGGGTCCTAATTAATCTGAGCGAGAGTTGCTCGTGATTTGTCCAGCGGAGTGTTCTATAGTCGTGCTCAATCTGCTCTCTCAATCAGCGACCTGCACTACTGCAGAAATCTTTTTCCAGACAGGCAAAAACAATTTTTCAAGGCAAGTCAAACGCCTCCGACCAAAGATCATGGTTAATCAGGTCTTAATGGAGACGGTTGCTTGTCCGTCTCCACAAATAAATCAGAAAAAATAAAATAAAAAAACCCATGGACGAGCCCATTGAGCCCATCGATGGGCCCGCCAAGCCCAATGCCACCACTGCCGCAGCCCCGCACCCGGTGCGCCGCCGCTGTCCTCGCCGTCCTCGTAGCCTCCTGGATCTACCACCACAGTAGCGACTGCTTTGGAGCTCGACCGGTCTGGATCCGCCGCCGGGGCTCTCGACCGACAAGGATCCGCCGCTGTGGTAGAACCGCGCTCGGCCGGCCTGGATCCGCCGCCGGGGCGCTCGACCGACATGGATCCGCCGTTGTGGCAGAACCGTCTAATCTAATGTCCTCCTAAGAGTACTTATCTTTCATTAGATACTAAGTACCCAAGAGAGTACACTAAATCGTGTCGTTCGGTCGAACACACCCTAAGGGAGAACTCAAAAATCCATATTTTTCCATCAGTATCATAAATAAGAGAATAAAGCTTACAACATTCTTAATAATTTCTTACATTACTTTATTACAACATTAGAGTACTTAAACAAGTTGAATGCAATAGTAGAATTAAGATAGTTTTAAATGTAAAAGAGTTTATATATTTTAGGTTCACATTTTTATCTTGCAGCAGAGAACAACATATGATCAGAGTTACATCGAAAATAAAGATTAATGGTAAATCCTTAACATAGTGAATATTTATAAAGCAGTTATGGTGGTAGATCATAAAACTTTTCTTCTAAAAACTTTTAGTGAGGATTATAAATAAACACTACGATCGTAGTGTAAAAGGAATCCTTTCTGAGTCCACTAGGAGGTTTCCACACACAAGAGTCAGCTCTAGCATCCACCTATCATCTGCAACAGGAGGAATAAAACCCTGTGTACTCGATTGTACTCAGCAAGACTTACCCGACTGGAAGAAAATAAAAAAAATCCAAGGATATGAAAGGCTATCTGGCTTGTGGATTATTGCATATGCAGGAAGCATTACTAAACATGTATCCTTATATTCAATTTTATTAGTAATCATCATTAGTTCATTAGCTAACCATTCTATGTAAGCACCTATGCTACTTTTTTAAGTAGGTGGTAAGCAATCAAAACCATTTTACTATCTTTCATATTTTAGTTCTTACTACGGTGCTAGACCATAGACAAGTCGTACTGTCTCACAGAAATAACAATTCGTGAATCAATGTATCCCAGCTGTGCACCCCGAAACACACACCTCGTTTGTACCTAGGCACAAATAAGACCAACCCATTCCACTCCTATCAAGGGGTCCAGGTCCTCATCCAAACTTGGACTCTAAGCACCTGAGACCCAGTCTCAGTATGGTGCTTAGACCTCCACCTAATACCCACCTCTAAAAGCCAGTCTAGAAAGAGCCAGAACCCGTGACAAGAGAGTAACAAGTCTTTCCGCTCCCATAAGCAAGTATATGCTTAGGATAATAAGTTTGTGACCTAACTACCATCCACAGCAACGGACTATCATCAATCGACACAGGTGGGACAAATGCAACCGAAGCCTCGCTCAGTTGCCTAACCAAGCCCAAATCTAAATCCAAAGCACAGTCCTGTTCGATCTCCAATTATCATCCATATATATTCCATGTGATAGTTATATGATAATAAGAACAATAATATATTTTCTATCTCTCGCGAGTGACAGGTAATCACTCGACTTCTACCGAAATCCTTTAGCATAGCAATCTACACGATCCTGCCATACTAGTAGGATATATATATATATATGCAAGTGGTTTTCATTCAACTTCTTAAAACTTAATACACAAGCATAAAATAAAGTGCAGAATAATAGGGTTCATGCACCGGAGCTTGCTTGAGCAAGATATAACCAAGAATTTACATTCTACCGTGGCGACACGATCACCAAGGCATCATCCTCCTGCTACTCCGATTGACTCCAGATCCATCGTTTTCCTATTATGGTATTCGCAGATGCAGCATAGAAAACGTAATTAACCAATGGCACCCGCAACTCTAAAAACACTATTACGCTTCGCAAGCTAATGAGCTAGCTCTAATGACTAACATACTAGGCTACGTATCCGCGTTGTCAAGTAAGGCTTCATTTTCGGGAAAATGTTTTAGTTTTACAACCCTAAGGTGTTTTGGTATTTTATTGATTATATATATATATATATATATATATATATATATATATATATATATATATATATATATATATATATATATATATATAAACTAGGGCTCATTTAGCTACCTTAGCAAACTAATTATTATGGAGCTACAAAAAATTATAGTGAGCACCTAATAATGGTAGGAATTCACTGTAAAAGGTTCAGAGCGAATACTATTACCAATTTATCACAAAAATTCCTACAAGTTTATATCTTAATAATATTAAGCATTCTAATTTAATTAGATAACCCCTAAAAATACTATGAAACTATGTGAACAAGACATACTAGCAGATAGATCATAATTTTAGAAACCTAACAAATTAGTTTCAAAATTTTTTGGATAGGTACATAAATTGATATTGAAATTACAAGTTTGCTTAGAAACTAAATTAGAAAAATGCTTTAGAAAACAAATGGGCCGATGGCAAGCATTCGGCCCAGCAGCCCATTGCGACCCGTGTGGAGTGTGGCTGCACGCTAGCAAACCAGCCCAACTGGCCCGCTACGCGAGCGCTCCGACGCATTTGCAAAAGAGTCCTTAGTCTAACAAGTTATTACGCGGCACTATGCACACTATTGCAGAAGAGACACGCTTCGCACCTAACACCCTATAAAAACTCGTCTCTGCAATGGCATGCCCCTAGGCCCGTGCGCGCGATGGCATGGCTCACCGACGGCATACAACGGTGACGCCGGGCAACCTAGTGGCGCTCTGGTGAGACCAAGGGGTCAACTGAGCTCTATGGCCAAACGCGCAAGGATGGTGGCGGTTGGGAGCTTAACGGTGCACTACCGAGGCCTGGTCTTGACGATGGGCAGAACCGTGCGGCGGCGTGACTGTTCCGACGGCCTAAGATACTATCGGGGTGGTAGAGATAGCAGGTAAGCACCAGTAGCTCACTAGAATTCATGCTGCGGTGACGGTTGAGGCGAAGGAGTGCCGAGGTGGCCTGGCCATGTGCGAGCCACCGGGGCGGAGGTGCTCTGGGATGGACACCCATGCGTCACCACATCTTCGGCAAGCGCCCTAGTCAAATGGCACGAGCACCAGATAGAGGAGGTCAAAGCGAGCTCGTGGATACAAACAATTGAACCCATTTGGACCTTACCCCAATTTCACTAGCACGACGGCGCACCTAGAGGAGGCGAGAAAAATGCCAAATTGGTGGCCAGTATTGCTCGGTTGCACCAAGGTGAGGGTCGGGCTGCTAGCTGGCTTTCCTGTCTAACTGCTGGAATGCCGAATTGAGGTGTGGTGCCCCGAACTGCACGTATTTGTCGTGTGAAGAGGGGCAATTCTGTCGACGACAAGGGCAGGCGGGGGCAACAGCTCTTCAAGGCTGTACCTACTTCGGTCAAGCCTGCATTAATGAAGCGAGGCATCTGCACGGGGAAGACTTAGAGAGAGAGCGTCGTGGAGCGCCGTGATGGGACGGCTCAGCCATGGCGGGACGCGGGCGGCGGAAGTGAAGCAGCGATCGCGCTCGGGGCCGTCTCATAGGGCCGGTGCAACAAAACGACGCGAGGGAGGGTAGTGACACCGCGACAAGGACATTAGTGCGACGTGACTACGGAGGCAGGCAGTGGCTCGGCGAGTAGGTGGTTTGAGCAGTGGAAAGAGTGCCACATCGGCTAGACGAAGGCCGCCGTGACATCGGTCTGGCCCACGCACGTCCTGGACGACAGCGCGCACGCGACGGCTGCGTAGCAGCAGCTTGACGCCGCAGAAGGTGACCGCAACCAACCCCCAGCCCGACGCGTGGCCGACAGCCAGCAAGGCCGACCACGAGCACGATCGTGGCCAAGAGTGGCCAGGCATCGGCAACGTGTGCGCGTGGTGATTGCGGACTCGGGCTGATCGACCGCCACCGGTGTCACGTACGCATTTTAAAGCGACTCAAGAGTCGTTGATCCTCACATCTGTAACTCAAACCAATTTCACTACTCTAAAGTCCACACTACCGATTATCTAACGAAGCAATCATCAAGATCAAAGAGCAGTTAGGGAGGGAGATAAACGAATGCCAACCTGAGTTTAATCCCGAAGTGCCAGTTCATGAACAGAACGTCAACGACATAGTTCACAGCGTGTTTTAACGAAGTTTGGGCAATTTTTACGAGAGCAACGTGACACCCAGCACAACAACCACCTATGCCATGCTCAAGTACTCACTTTGATGCAATCAACAATACCTAAACATGCAGCTAGTGTTTAAACATTTTTGTTAGAAATTAAATGTCAAGATAGCATTGTCTTACTACTTTTCCCATACATAGAAAAGTTAAGGTTCAGTTCGAACTAACAATCATTAACACTTTTGTTACAAATTTTAAAAGGCCTAAACCCTATTAACTCCAACCCACAAGTATTTCATGCAATGGTCCATACTTCATACTAACCCATAGAAACAAAATATTTAAGCATTAATTAATTATTTTGCCCACAAGAAATCGCCAAAAATAGTACTTTAAACGTAAGTTCAAGTGTTTGCCGTCTTAACGAAAAGTGCTTATCTTAACTTCAAATTTGATTTTTGGGCTCTCAAGAGCACTAGTTAACAATATTTATTTTGATTTTTCTCAACCACAAAAGTGAGTCACATAGAATTTGTTTATCATTTCAGGTAAGTTTTAAACTCTTAAACCCAACGAACTTGTTTTGCTAATCTTTCTTAGGTCTTAATCTTGGCACTAAGCAAGCTCGTAACACCAGGGGTGTTACAGCCGCCGGGGAGCTCGGTCGGCCTAGATTCGCCGCTGAGGAGCTCGGTCGGCCTGGATCCGTCGCCGGGGCACGCGAACGGCATGGATCTGCCGCCGAGGAGCTCGGACGCCGTGGATCCATGCCGCCAAGAGCCACCGTCGCCCGGGCCACTGCTGTTGCTGCTCCGCCCGCCACCATCACGAGATAGGCCGCACCCATGACCGGATCCAAGCCAGGGAGAGAGGCCGCTGGAGGAGGCTGAGCCCATGGCCGGATCTACCACCCCTCCCACGACGGGTGGCCGCGCCGCTGCTCCGCCAACACGCACTTGTCGAGCCCCGCCTCTGAGCCATCGCCACTCCGTGTGAGAAGAGAGGTGAGGGAGAGGAGAGAGAGAGAGAGAGAGAGAGAGAGAGAGAGAGAGAGAGAGAGAGAGAGAGAGAGAGAGGGAGAGAGTGAGGCTATTGAGGGAGAGAAGAGAGAGTGAAGCCGGTGAGGTGCGCGCGGCATGTGAGGCCGAGCAGCGGGAGGAGCGCGCGGCGCTGAGGAGAAGAGTGAGGGAGAGAAGACTAAGAGGGCTAGGGTTTCGACTAATTATATACTGTGCCCGAGTTTTGGGCCAAGTGGGCTTCCTAGTGGGCTCAACCATATTAACTGAGACGGGCCTTATAAGAGGCCTGCCACTGAAAATGGGGATATTTTTTGGCCTCGGTTAATAGATTTTTGGAGGTGGTTATTTTTTAACCGCCTTCGTAAATCGATTTTGCGAGGTGGATGATTGTGACCGCCTCGGTTAATAAAAAATAAAAATGCCTGCCTCGGTTAATCCTAGGCATTAACCGAGGCGGTTCAACACCCCCCCCCCCCCCCCCCCCCCCCGCCTCGGAGCCCCTTTGCAAAATGCCTCGATTAAGTTTTTTTTTGTAGTAGTGCTAATTGTTGTAGGAAGTGTAGGAGTGTTTTGGCGCTAGTTGTTTTTCTGAGTAGTGGTAGTCATGGTGGTGTGGGTGCTAGGGTGTGTAACATTTTTCGACTGCTCTCCATGTTGTTTGGGTTTTGTACTTCGGTCTCCTTAAACCATCATTTGTTTTTTTTCTAGTTCTGTAAATCTCACGGCAAAACTTGCGCTATCTTATAAAAAGGTATTGTCACTTTTTTTTATAGACACTCAAAAGAGTGCTTCGGATCTAATATATCTCAAGGAAACCAAAGGATAGTATAAAAGATAAACAACAAGATACAAAATGATCTCTAAAAAAATAAGAGTAGGTCAAAGACCAAATCAGCTGTCTTCTTCCTCTCATCGTCCACTGCCCATTGGACTGAAAAGACAACAAAGAAAAGCGACACATGCGTACACCCTCATCAAACAAGGTTTTGAAGACCACAAAAGACAATCGTCGCTGATAACGAGATTTAATATCCACCGGAAGAACATCGGTTAGAGGAGCTCTCCAAAGAACACAAACTTACTCCTTCACGGTGTGGCCCACTCCAACTACACCCCCCCCCCCCCCCCCCCCCCCCGCGGATAACGGGTGCCAGGACGAAGGCTATGACTCACGCTGTGCTCACATGCTGCACAGGGCAGTAGGTGAACAACCACGACCCGCACTGTGCCACCATGGTGCACCATGCCTTGATGTGAGAAGCAAGAAGCCCGTGACCATACTCGGACATGTCTACAGAAGCAAGGACAAGACGTGGAGGGCCCACCGACCAAGCTCGCCAGCTTCCCCCTCCTTCAGGCTCTTGACCACTCAGGTCGGGGGAAAACCCTCTCTCTCGATTGTCACCCGGCTCCCAAGACTATATAAGGGGAGCCGGCCTTCATTCAGAACGATCGAATTCTCCTACCTCGAACCTCCTCACCGTAGAACCTTAGCTTACGAACCCCCCATTGTAAGCCTTTGGAGCACTTGAGCCGAGGAACACAAACTCGAATATCTCTGAGACTGGACGTAGGGCTTCGCGTCCTGAACCAATATAATTCCTTGTGTCTCAAGTGCCACCATCGATTTCCCTTGAGCAGCGCAGCGCTAAATTTACTGGCCGGTTCACAAAATACCGACATACTATATCTATTTTGTGTCATAAATATTGATACTTTTTATATAAACTTGGTCAAACATTAGATAGTTTAACTATAGAGATGGAACTAGAATTACATCATTTTCTGCATAAAAGCAATGTCCTCTTCTTAAGAACACAAAGTAACATCAGGCGACATGTATAAACAATAATAGCAAAATTGTTTACGGATATATCCTAAAAGGAAATCTAAAGTTCAAGTCGAACATCAACCAGAACAAAGAAACCAAAGTATCAGAACAGAAGGGTTGCCTATTTTCGCACTTCTTATAGCTAGTTGACCACGGCTATATGTGGATCATTACTGCTTTGGAAATGGTAGAACACTATGCACGCTCCATCCATGGGCCGCGCCGAATGCACTCCCATTGTGTGCTAATAACTAAAATTAGGACTCTCAACAATCAAGACGTTATCTTTAGAACAAGAAGATGGCTTCATCCATGTGCAATTCCTCACATCAAGGGAACTGAAGGTATCAACCGTTAAAGATGGACGCGTTTCTGTTCTTGCCCCCCTGTAGTGAATCGCTATCGCTTTCGGCAGCAGGTGCACTTCTCCTGCTCGTGTTTCAGAGCCTGCGGATAGGAGCTATGGTCAGTATGTACGTAATTCCTGACGATCGATCAAGAAAGATATCAAATTAAATGGCCTTTAATTTGTGTGCTGTCAAGAATACCAGCCTGTGATCAGTAGAAACTGAAACGCATTCGTCTTCAGATCATTGCATTCTCTATAGAAAAAGCATACAGTAACATATTTGTATACATGCACAGGAATGTAAATTACCTGCAGTTCGCTCTGCAGGCCCTTGATGTGCTCAACTGCAAGGTCCAACATGTCCGCGGTGCTCGTTTGCTGTGGCATCAACACACACATATATATATATATATAAGCAAGATCACTGATCAGTTAAATATTCTTTCTCCGTAGTGTTCAGTAATCTAGTTATTATATACATATTGCTGCCTCGTGCAGGTATATATATATACACAAACTATACCTAAGGGATCGAGAAACTGCTTTGCACAATGGTCATCATTCTATCTATCTGAGTGGTAAAATGTATGTAAGAAAATGTAAGTAAGTTGTGGCGTCACAGTTCATAGATCAACAACAACTCGTAGTTACCTTGTCCATGTTGGGCACGAGGTCCTGGAGCTTCCTGAGCTTCTCGCTGATCCTCGTCCTCCTCTCCTGCACCATATGTAAATCACGGTGAATATAATCGCTCCTGCTGCAAAAAACCTGATAGAGGAATCTTGGGATTCATATAAGTCCGTGTTTGCGCATATATACGAAATTACGAACGCACCCTCTCGGCGATGCTCCTGGGGTGCGTGGCGCACCCGCGCTTGGCGCGCACTTTGAATGGCACCTGGTCCTGCTGCAGCTGCATGTACCTGTCAATGCCCGCCATCTCCAGCGCCGTATCCGCCATGGCGCCGCTAAACTGCATATTATTCACGCAGATCCGTCAAACACAAAGAACGGGACGACAACAACACTCACTGGTGGCAAAGAAAATCAAAGCAGCTTACTAGCTAGAACGTGCATTGCAACATACATATATATATAGCTGTGGTATGCGTAAATGTGTAGTCTTCCATACCTGAGGGTCGTATGCGCCGAGGGTGGTAATGATGTCCCTGGACTCTTCCCACGGCCCAACAATGGAGAACCCGCCGGAGTACGAGCGCGCCGCCGTGGCACCACCGCTGCTGCTCTCGCCAGAGCCGCGGCCACCCGCCGCCCGGTCGCCCATCAGGCCGCCCGGGAAGGCGCCGCCGTCCTCGGAGATCCGAGAGCGGTGCAGGCCCACGGCGGCGCCCTGCTGGCCCTGCTGCGCCCCGCCGGTGAAGTTGAACTCGGACGACGGCTTCATCTTCCGGCCGCCGCTGCTGCCACTACTATTGTTGGCCGTTGAAGGATCACGCTGACCTTCGCCGCCACCACTGCCTCCGGCTTTATTCGAGCGTGGATACGCTGTCCCTGCGTATAGTAGTTTATTCCAACCAGCCGCGCATTGTTTAAAAAACTGTCAACTTTTTCGAGAGATTAAAAAACTGTCCACTTGCCAAGATGGTTAATGAATGATCTGAACCAGTGGGCAACTAGCTATTTTTATATAGGGTTAATTGGATTCATGCCATTACAAATTTTGCGTTTCTGAAAAATACCATTACTATTTATCTATTTGGAAAGATGCCATTATAATTCGTTGTCTACTTAAACCATGCCATTTTATACACTCGAGACAAAGTTGGGTCCACCTGTAGGTCACCATATTCTAGTATTGCCCAAAGTAACCCTTTCTTCTTTCTCTCGTCTCTGCTGACAGTGGGCCCCACCTGTCAGATCCATCTTCCTCTTTCTCCCATGGCATGGCTATGGCGGAACCCATCCCCTCCCGCTCCTGCCGCGACCAAGCGCGCCCGCCGCGAGGACCAGGCCCCCTCCCTTCCTTCCGCGTCCCCCGCTCTACCCTGGTAGCAGTCGCAGCGCCATCCGCACACCTCGGGCGCGCCAATCGCAGCCGCCATGGGCGGCATGCCTCTGAGCTCGCGACCGGCTCCTCTTCGCTCCCTCTCTGCCCTATATAAGCTGGGCCTCGGCACTGTGAGCACACGCCTCCACCGCTCCACCACTACCCGAGCCCTTTCCCACTCTCCAGCACCCATTTCCGCCGGCACAGCCGCCATTGCCGAGCTCTATTTGAGCTCGCTGTTCTCCGCGCTATGACCGTCTCCGACCTCATTTCCTCCTCCGTCGAGTTCGCAGAGGCACTACGAGTCCGTGAAACTGCTCCTTCGCATCAACCCACGCTAGCAACACCTTCGCCGCGAGCTCGCCAGAGTTGTCGTCCGCCTCGCCTCGGCTCCCTCCCTCTCCGGTCAGCATTCGACGATAAGAAGCCCACCATCGGCGTCGTGGTGAGCTCCTTCTCCGTTTGCATCTCTCCCCAGCGTATCCCGTGGCCCCCAGCTCAACTCTGAGCCCACATCGGCGAGCAAGCCATGGGCAGAGTGTGCACGGGAGAGAACAGAGAGAAAGAAGATGGATCTGACGGGTGGGGCCCACTGTCAGCAGAGAAGAGAGGAAGAAGAAAGGGTTACTTTGGGCAATACTAGAGTATGGTGACCTGCGGGTGGACCCAACTTCGTCCCGAGTGTATAAAATGGCATGGTTCAAGTAGACAACGAATTATAATGACATCTTTCCACATAGACAAATAGTAACGGTATTTTTCAGAAACGCAGAATTTGTAACGGCATGAATCCAATTAACCCTTTTATATATGCAACACGGAGCTAGCTCTTCAAAGTTCAAACTAAACACGGAGCTGAGACCAGAATAATGGAAGACGTCGGCCAGATATACGGCGTGGACGTTAGGAGGCCGGAGCGCACAAAGCGCCAATCCACTTTGCAACTTGCATATAGGCTACTATTTTTGGCAAAACGGCGGTGACGTCACGGTGGAGCCGTCAGCTGAACCTGGACTGCAGACAGCGCCGGGCCCACCGCAGCCAAGTGGGCGTTCCTTTGTGGTCCTACTTTTGATTAAGACAAGTGGCCGCCTTGGTTAGGGTTTGAGCCACTAATTAATAACACCCCCATTAATTAGTGTAAGCCTCATATAATTCACAACTGCCGGCCAATCTAGCTAGACCAGAATCTAGAGTGTTTGTTCAACTTGCCCCTCGAGAGATAGCAGTAAGTTAGGTTTATTTGGTTCGTGTTACTTCTATCCTTCCATGGTAATTTATGGATTACTTGGGGATGTTGTAATTGTAACCAATCAAACTCTGCTTCTGTTTAATGAAATACGTGTCGCTAGGACGCGCTTGCGAAAAAAAAGAGATAGCAGCAGCCAACCCTGCCATGTGGGACGCATTTGGGTAGCAATAGCATTGACCGGTTTGAAAGAAGCATCGGTAGGGCATGTACCGTAGGTGATGCCATCCAATCCACCTTGGCTGTCTCACTCTCGCACCAATAGCGTAGTCATATCCGCAAAAGCAAAATCTTACTGCTACAAAGACAGAATACAAGTCGTTTCTTATTTAGGAGTATCTCTTTCTAGTAGACAACTAATGTAGGTTGTGTACATGGCTACAGGCACCTAAAATATATACAGCCAATCTATATATATACTATACTGGATGAGTCTCTTACTTTCCCTAAGAGATAGCTGAAGCAATGTCTACCATCATCCATTTCTCGTTATAGACAGCAAATTCTGCTTTTCAATTTAGAGGACACAAATTCTATTGACACATATATATGGTGTGACGGTTTTCGCCTCAAACATCTTTACTATTTGCATCGTAGAGTTTAAATGTAAGTTTTGTTTCTCTCTTTCTCTTGAAAATTATTCTCCATGTCCCAAATAGTATATATAAGGTGTTCCTAGGATAGTTTAAGTGATATGAAAAAAAACTGAAGTTGCATAAGCCAATCCAACTAATTAAGTACATGTGAGTGTGTGTGTGTGTGTATATATATATATATATATATATATATATATATATATATATATATATAGGGAGAGTATATTCGGTAGTTAGCTATAAAATAAGTTATTTCATAGCCACCTCCATTTACGATAATTTTATATACTAATTTACGATAATGTCAATACATATTTACGATAGTTGGGTTACTATAACACATGGAGATATTTACCATAACGTTATAGTAAACCACTTTTATATATATATATATATATATATATATATATATATATATATATATATATATATATATATAAAAACTACTATCCTGTACTTGGCTACAAAATAACTTATTTTGTAGCCACTTTGAGTTACGATAATTACTATGTTAATTTACGAGATTATAGTAACTCCTTACTAAGTGGTTTAATATAACGTTATAGTAAATATCTCCATGTATTATAGTAACCCAACTATCGTAAATATATATTAATATTATCGTAAATTAGTATATAAAATTATAGTAAATGGAGGTGGCTACAGAATAACTTATTTTGTAGCCGGCAGTAGCCGGCTACAAAATAAGTTATTCTGTAGCCACCTCCATTTACGATAATTTTATATACTAATTTATGATAATGTCAATATATATTTACGATAGTTGGGTTACTATAACACATGGAGGTATTTACCATAATGTTATAGTAAACCATTTAGTATGGTGTTATTATAATCTCGTAAATTAACATAGTAATTATCATAACTCAAAGTGGCTACAGAATAAGTTATTCTGCAGCCAACTACAGGATAGTATATATATATATATATATATATATATATATATATATATATATATATATATATATATATATATATATATAGAACTACTATCCTATAGCTGGCTACAAAATAACTTATTCTGTAGCCACTTTGAGTTACGATAATTACTATGTTAATTTATGAGATTATAGTAACTCCTTACTAAGTGATTTACTACAACGTTATGGTAAATATCCCCGTGTATTATAGTAACCCAACTATAGTAAATATATATTGACATTATCGTAAATTAGTATATAAAATTATGGTAAATGGAGGTGGCTACAGAATAACTTATTCTGTAGCTGGCTACTGAATAGCCTCTCCCTATATATATATATATATATATATATATATATATATATATATATATATATATATATATATATAGAACTACTATCCTATAGCTGGCTGCAGAATAACTTATTCTGTAGCCACTTTGAGTTACGATAATTACTATGTTAATTTACGAGATTTACAGTAACTCCTTACTAAGTGGTTTACTATAACGTTATGGTAAATATTCCCATGTGTTATAGTAACCCAACTATCGTAAATATGTATTGACATTATGGTAAATTAGTATATAAAATTATGGTAAATAGAGGTGGCTACAGAATAACTTATTTTGTAGCCGGCTGCTGAATAGCCTCTCCCTATATATATATATATATATATATATATTGAGGGGTATAAATTGCAGTTGTTTGGCCGGCGTCAAATGAATCGTGGATTGTTTCTAATCTGCCAAAAGGGGGCCATGTCAACATCAAGTCGTGCTCCTCCACTATCACATATTTATTTATTTTTTATTTCCACATATAGTACTCTAGTTAAGCTAGGATGATGTACAGTGTAGCATTTCCCATCATACTATATTTGTATAGATTGCTCAGTAGCAACTAAGGTGAAATGAATATTAGCATATAGGCATTAGTATAATAAGGACAATTGTACGTGGTAGGTTGGCAGAACCTGCAAGGTATTTATATGTTTGACTCTAAAAAAACAGCAAATTAAATGGATGGTTTTCTTATCCTCCAGTGCAGAAACAAGCCAATGGACGAAAGAAATTAGAGTTAACCTCTCTTGACCAACTCACACTCTTCTTAATTAGCTGGCCAGTATGTATTCAAGATTATATGTGTATAGTATTCTCTACCAAAGGACATATTGTACATGCATAATGACTTTGCAACAACTGATCTAAATTAATGAATGGATATATAAATGGAAGGCAAGGACGCAAAACACATCGGCATAGTGTGCAAGTGGCAAACAGACCTTTAATTAAAAATGAGTTACTAGGATTAGACAATGAGGCAACTGTAGACATGTGAATACAAAAGTACATGTAAAAAGAATAAAAGTGTGACTTTCAAAATATCAGACCCCACATTTCACTATCGAGGAGACGCCAATAGAGAAAACCACCGCACCGTTATATAACTCTTTAGTTCTCTATCCCCTAGCAAGTTGTTAGTAGGGCCGGGGTCTATATAGAAAAGGCCATGTGTATAATAGGGTAACATATGAGGGTTAAACATGTTGTTTTCATGTTATATGCATACTACGATTTGAGATTTGATGCAAACTTTGTTCTACTGTTCAGTAGCTAAGGGTCTGTAATTTCATGCTGAACAAAAGCTAATCCATATTAACCACCATGTGAGAGAGTACATGTGACCGAAATCTAAGGCATCTTAAATGCATGCAAGACAGATTAAAGTAACTACTATGACAAGTCGATGAAACTGTAAAAGATGCCGCCACTGCCCTCTCCTCCATGGGCCATGGGCCATTGCAAGGGGCAGCAGCAGCCAGCAAAAAGCCGCGCGCGCATCTGTTTGTGCAAAACCGGCTTGGCCTCATCTAGCAAAATTTCGGTACCTGCTCTCCGCTTTAATCAACCAAAACCGGCAGGTAAAGTTGGGCAGTGCACGACACGGAACAAGTTGCAGCAACTGGTTAGCTAGTGGCCGGTGCACTATGGCCAGTAGATTTCCTTTGCGGCGGCCGGCGCCTATCATGAATGCAACAAAACCCACATGCGCCTTCGCCGGTTCGGCCTGCTTCTTCATTATCCACATAGGGGAAGGAAACTGGCCATTTCTCGAAAGAGTTGGGTGGATGAATGTCGCCATTATTAGGCATTACTAGCCAAATTGTTCGTTCCTTCCCGTGTGATGCGTGACAAACTAAAATCATGATGAAGGACCAATTCGTGGCGGAAAAACATGCCCCCCCCAAATCGCTAAAAGCACATGGAAATTGATGAAGGCGATTGAACGCCGGCGTAGTAATTAACTGTGGTATCTATCTCACTCACCGTTGTCCACCATGAGGTTGGAGAAGAAGCCCACCGGCGAGCTGCTGTGCCGCGCCAGCATGTCCATGGACCCATCGGTGGTCTGCCTATCATGGCGACGGTGTCCGTCGTCGTTCTCGTGCCCCAGCGAGATGTCGCCTCCTCGGTACCGCAGGCCCGCCGCCGCCCTCTGGCCCGCAAGCCCGCCTTGCTGGTGGTGGTGACCGCCCGACGAGGAGGAGGAGGACGGCTCCCCGCCGCCGCCGCCGACCGGCAGGAAGCGCCTCATGATGCCGACAACAACCCCTACCTCTCTCTATCACTCCGGGATAAGTCGTCCCGGCGGCCGGCCGTGTGCACGAACTTGGGCTGCTAGCTGGGACTGGGAGGGTAGCAGTGCAGGCGCCCCCGCGTGAAAAGGGTCCGCCCGCCGGGAATTGAAGGGAAGGGGAGAGGGAGGTCGTCAGCTGAGCGAGGGAGGATGAGGTAGGACGACTACGAGGCACGCGCGCGCGGTGGCCGGGAGGGACGTGGGTTTTGGCAGATGCGCGCGTGCGTTCACGCGTAATAACTCCGGCAACTGGGGTGCTGCCGTGGTGGTGGACTGGTGGTGCTGCCGCTGCTGCAAGTGGGCGTGGTGGGCTTAAAAGAGCGGGTGGGGGGTGAGCAGCCAGGCAGGCGGGCGCCGTGATTGGTTCTCGGGGCGTGCGGCGGGGTGCCGCGGGGGGACCGCCCCGCCCGGCGCCCGCGCTACCTAGGGTAGGTGCTCGCGCAGCCAACCGCAAGTGGAAAGACCGGGACCGGGGCACGGGCATCTCTTCGCTCTTCGGGGCCGGCCGGACGACCTGATCCGCTCGCTAGTCAGCTCTCGCTGGAATGCCTGCCCGGCCGGCTGCCCCCGCCGACGCCGCCGAGTGGATCAAAAGGTTGTCTCGCCGGCTGATGATAAGATTGCAATCACCGTAGGCACACATGGTTTCCTGCGCAGCCCGTGTTTTGCATCAGTGGATCACCCTGGGCCGACAGTGCTATTGTATTTTAGTTCCCCTTTCATTTAAATTATAGTCCACTTTAGGTTTATCCTGATTTAAACTTCTCTGGTCATGACCAAATTTTTGACAAAAAAATACATTATTAATAATGAAAGGGACCGTGACACCTAAGAGGGGGTGAATTCGGCAACTTAAAACTCTAACTCTAAATTATGACCTCTTTTTCTAACCTTAGCAAAACCTATGCAAAAGATAAAATATTTAAATGTGCAACTATGATTTTACTAGTGTGTTGCTATCTCTACCGCAAAAGAGTTGTGCAAACAATGTAAATGCGTAAGCTAAAGAGTAAGGTAGAGATATGCAAACTCCCGTCGACGACTCCGGTATTTTTACCGAGTTATCGAGAAGCGCACAAGCTTACTCCTAGTCCTCGTTGGAGCCCCTCACAAGGAATCTCTCGCAAGGGCTAAGCACCCGGTCGGATAACTCCGTGGATAGCCCTGGGCCTTCTCCACGCGCAAGTGGATCTCCGGTGTGCCTTCCGACAAGCCTCTCCCGGATCACTCCCTACCGTCTTCACTATGAAGTTTCCGTCCGAACCGCCGCGGGCCTTGTTCCCTTCGGTACACGGTGGCGGCCACACCACAAACGCGGTTGGTGTGATCTCGTAAGACTACGAGCCCCTCCGATATAAAACAATGGTGCGCGCAAGCACCGAGTGATAAGAGTTATGCAAATCTCACTAAACACTAGGCCTAAACCTAGAGCAAGCGCATAAGCGGTGGTCTAATCAACCTAAGCACTTCGCAAAGCACCTACACTAATCACCTAATGAATCACTAAGCACTATGCAAGTGGAGATCACTAAAATAGTGTATCAACACCCTTGGTATGTTTCCTCAGCTCCACCCATCTCAAATGGCCGGTTGAGGGTCTATTTATAAGCCCCACTGAGAAAGTATCCGTTGGGGACGAAACCCAACTTTCTGCTACTGATCGGACGCTGATCACGTCCTGACCGGACACGTCCGGTCGTTCAGACCGTTGAGCGCGCGCGTTGATCGGACTCTGGGCTGAGTCCAGTCATCATCGATCGGACGTGTTCGGTCGCGCTGGCGCCGCTCTGGAACCTCTCTGGACTTGATCGGACGTTGCAGTTCATGCGTCCAGTTTGCTGCGTCCGGTCACGCTGAAAACACTATCGTGACGATGAACAGTGTCACCGGTGAGTCCAGTCACTGCATCGCTCAGCGTCCAGTCACTTGCAGCTCAGCGTCCGGTCACAGCTGCCGACGCCTGCTGTTGCGTGGCACCGGTGTGTCCGGTCACCTCTGCTAGGCTCGTTTCTTTGCGATTTTGCGTCCGGCTTGGTTTCAATCATCGTGCTTGAAGTTTGCTTGACCTTGTATGTCTTCTATGCATCTTCACATGTCTTTCTTGAGGTGTTGATCATCGGATCATCATGTCGCCTTCGTCCAAGTCATGTCTTGCACCCTATTGAACTATAAAACAATCACTTACAAATCCATTAGTCAAATTTGGTTGTGTTGGTCATCAAACACCAAAATCCAAAGTAAATGAGCCCAGGGTCCATTTTCCTTACAATCTCTTCCTTTTTGGTGACTGATGACAACACGACCAAAATAAGCAAATAATGAAAAAAATGGAATTAAAAACTATTTAGTTGTTAGAATGCAATGCAAAAGGGCAAGGTTATATGATGCTAAAAGAAACCACATGTAAACATCTTTGAAAACTTATCTTGCCCTTGCAAATATCCACATGTGGCATCATGGATTTAAGCCTCTCCTGAACTCCATAATCCACTATCCTCCCTTTCTCGGACCATTATCAATTGAAAACTATTACTATTACAACTTGTAAATTATTATGATCTGGCTTGCTTTTGGTCCTACAAATTCTCCCCCTTTGGAATCAAACACCGAAAAGGAAGACATTAGTACCACAAGGGAGGGTTAAACTTTGTGATCCTTTGTATGTGGAGTAGAATAGGTCACAAAATTTGACTCTCATATTATATAGACTAAGGTCCCCCTAAATGTATGCATACATATGATGGAGAATGTAATTTATGCATAATTGACAAATTAATGCTCAAGGGAGTTTAATCTATATAATGCATGGAGAAAGCATATAAATACCAAATTGAAATTAACATGATGATATCGGTTTAGAAATACCACATGTGGAAACCAATTTGATTAATAACACTTGCAATAGGTGGTGGATATTTAAAATATGATGCTTAACTCCGGGGACTTCATTTTCCTTGCAATGAGACTACTACACACATGATAAGCTTTAAAATGTGTCAGTCTCAAAGCATCCAACTTGTAGAGTAACCTCTCCCTAAATTTGTGCAGACAAGTATGGAATACTTGTAGGAGACATGCACATTGATTTTAGAATAAAAATACCACTTGAAAGATAACATCACATGAATATGAAAATAATTTTTGACAGTAATATTTGGGAGAAATTATCTATAATTTGGACTTTGACACATATTAGATGAACAATTGTAAAAATAAGCTATGTGCCGTGCTCCTAAACAATTTAAACCATGTAGGTTTGCTCCAAGAGTAAAAGCGATGCCGAGCAAGCCTACCATATGATTTACCTAGTGTATGCATGACAAAAGATTTAAGCATGCAAATGTAAACCTAGGCATGAAAAGAAACTAGATGCTAATTGAAATTGCAGGAAATTAAATCTAGTTACCTAACATGGGAAGAGGAATTTGGGTCCATAGTATTCACTAACCCACTTGGCAATTGACTTGTCCATAATGATGCACCCCATAAAATACACTCATACTTTGTCAAGTCTCCAAATCCCCGATGTCCACCGGACTTCTCACTTCCCTTTCGGGATCTAAACCTTCTTGGTGCTCTTCATGTTGGAAATGATCTCCTTTGGCACCCAAATACATTTGGCCCCATTGTTGGCTTGCTTGTTCACCTTGATAGCCACTACCTTGCCATTTTTCTTCTTCTTCAAAAGATAAGGTGCGGAGGCCTTTTTGTCCACCTTGTTGGTGTAAATATTGGAGAACTTGCTTGTTTGCTTTTTCTCTTTCTTCTTTGCTCCTCCCCTATTCTTCACCTTGCACTCATGGGACTTGTGGCCATCCTTGTGGCATACGTAGCAAACCACAGTTTGTCCTTCATCAAGCTTCTTCACTCTCTTGACGGTGTTATCTTGATGAATTTAGGCTTGCTCCATCTTGCCTTTCACTTGAGTCAAGTCCTTGGTAAGGTGAGCCACTTCTTGCTTGAGTTGCTCATTCTTCTTTGCGACATCTTGTGTGCATGTTTCTACAACAATTCTCTCAACACAAACTTGGTTGCACAAAGGTGAGTCTAAACATAAATCATTACAAGAAATAGAGACATCCTTTTTAGACATGTCAAAGATAGAACCTTCCTTTTTAGGTGCCTCGGTGGGGGTAGTACCGACGGCTTCAAGATTAGTAACTTTATTAGTTAGCTCATCACAATGTTTGCACATAGTTTCTATTTTAGCAAGCAAACTTCTTATAAGCATCTTGTGAGTTAGCTAACTTTTTCTTTAATTTTTTATTTTTCTTTACAAATTGCTCATCATTTATTGTGCAATTATTTATGTTTGCACTAGTCTCAAGTTGCTCAATTTTAGTAGATAGCTCCATATTAAGATTGGCAAAAGTTTCATATTGTTCAAGCAAAGTAGCATAAGCTTGTTGTGAGCTATCTAGTTTTTGTTTTAATTTTTCAAGCTTCTTTTGTTGACTTGTGCAAACTTTAGCAAAGTTAAGATTTTGTTGCATAATTTCATCATAAAAAGGTAGCTCATCATCACTATCACTATTATTGTTACTATCACTAGGGATAGACTTTTTGTTACCTCATACCATAAGGCGCACACGTGAGGTGCTTGATGATGAGTGCTTGTGCCCTCGCCTCTTGTGATGGTCTTCTTCTTCACTTGAAGAATCAACTTATGACCTTATTGATGTGAGGGTTTTATCCTTGCACGACTTCTTCTTTGTTTGGGTGTGGGCTTGTTTGGACAAACTTTCACAAAGGGCCCCAACTCGTCACATCCCTAGCATCCTTTCTTTCTTTGCTCATTTCTTTGATTGGTGAAGATGAGATCTTGAATTTGGATGGACACACCCTTGACATTGAGCCTTTGGATCATCTTCTCCACCTTGTTGATAAGTTTGATTGATTCTTCATCAAGGTCGGAGGTGGAGGAGGAAGACTGATCATCATCACTTGATTCTTCGTCGTCATCATCCTCATCTTCTTCTTCATCTTCACTTGAGGAGCTTGAGCTTGAGCTTGTCTCAACTTGCTTGCCCTTCATCTTCTTTTTCTTACTACATGTGAGAGCTTTGCCTTTGCTTGATGAAGAAGCTTCTTCTTGATCCATCTTGTGGGACATTTCAAAAGCCACTATCTTACCAATGACTATGGCGGGGGTCATGGTGCTCAAGTCTTCCATGTTGTGAAGGATGGTGATGATGCTTGCATATTTCTTTTGTGGTAGCACGTAGATGATCTTTCTCATGATGTCTGCATCATCTAGCTTTGTTAATCCTATTGAATAGAGCTCATTGATAATTAGATTCAATCGAGAATACATGTCACGAACAAGCTCATTATCATTCATTTTAAAGCAATCATAATTTTGTTTAGCTAGACAATGTTTTTGCTCACGGACATTAGTTGTGCCGTCATGGAGCTCTTGGAGTTTTAACTAAATTTCATATACCGTATTTAAAGTGAATACTTGGTTAAACATATCCATGCTAAAAAGATTTAAACAAGCAATTTTTAGCTCTAGCATTGAAATGAGTTTCTTTTTCTCCACACTTTGTGGGTCTATCGGGATTCTTAATGGGTTTCATCCCATCATGAGTGACTCTTCAAACACCCAAATCTACCGCCTGAAGATGACAAGCCATTCTAGCTTTATAGTAGGGAAAGTCAATGCCGTCAAAGTGAAGAGGCCAAGAGGTATCCATCCCAACCACTCGCTCAACGGCGGTGAAGCCAAAGGTCCAAATTGAGCCAACCGGCTCTGATAGCAATTGAAAGGGACCGTGACGCCTAAGAGGAGGGGGGTGAATTAGGCAACTTAAAATTCTAACTCGAAACTATGCATCTTTTTCTAATCTTAGCAAAACCTATGCAAAAGATAAAATATCTAAATACGTAACTATAGTTTTACTAGTGTGTTGCTATCTCTACCGCAAAAAGAGTTATGCAAACAATGTAAATGCGTAAGCTAAAGAGTAAGGTAGAGATATGCAAACTCCCGTCGATGACTCTGGTATTTTTACCAAGGTATTGAGAAGCGCGCAAGCTTCCCCCTAGTCCTTGTTGGAGCCCCTCACAAGGAATCCCTCGCAAGGGCCAAACTCTTGGTCGAGTAACTCCATGGATAGCCCTGGGCCTTTCCCACGTGTAAGTGGGTCTCTGGTGTGCCTTCCGGCAAGCCTCTCCCAGACCGCTCTCCGCCGTCTTCACTATCAAGCTTTTGGCCGAACCACCGTGGGCCTTGTTCCCTTCGGTACACGGTGGTGGTCACACCACAAACACGGTTGGTGTGATCTCGCAAGACTACAAGCCCCTCCATTATACAACAATGGTGCGCACAATCACCGAGTGATAAGAGGTATGCAAACCTCATAAAACACTAGGCCTAAACCTAGAGCAAGCGCATAAGATGTGGTCTAATCAACCTAAGCACTTCACAAAGTACCTACGCTAATCACTTAAAGAATCACTAAGCACTATGCAAGTAGAGGTCACTAAAATGGTGTATCAACACCCTTGATATGTTTCCTCAGCTCCACCCATCTCAAATGGCCGGTTGAGGGTCTATTTATAAGCCCCAATGAGAAAGTAGCCGTTGGGGATGAAACCCAACTTTCTGCTACTGACCGGACGTTGATCACGTCCTGACCGGACGTGTCCGGTCATCCCGACCATTGAGCGCACGCGTTGATCGGACTCTGGGCTGAGTCTAGTCATCATTGATCTGATGCATCCGGTCGTGCTGGTGCCGCTCTGGAACCTCTCTGGACTCGATTGGACGCTGCAGTTCCTATGTTCGGTCGTCCAGTCTGCTGCGTCTAGTCACGCTGAAAATACTACCATGATGATGAACAGTGTCACCAGTGCGTCTGGTCACTGCTTCGCTCTGCGTCCAGTCACTTGCTGCTCTACGTTGGGTTATAGCTACCAACGCATGCTATTGCCTGGCACCGGTGCATCTGGTCATTCATAGAGCTGCGTCCGATCACCTCTGTCGGGCTCGTTTCTTTGCGATCTTGTGTCTGGCTTAGTTCTAATCTTCGTGCTTGGACTTTGCTTGACCTTGTATGTCTTCTATGCATCTTCACATATCTTCTTGAGGCGTTGATCATCGGATCATCACGTCGCCTTCGTCCAAGTTACGTCTTGCACCCTATTGAACTACAAAACAATCACTTACAAATCCATTAGTCCAATTTGGTTGTGTTGGTCATCAAACACCAAAAACTAAAGTAAATGGGCCTAGGGTCCATTTTCCTTACAAACAACGCACAAGAACAAATAAATTCAGTGCCAAAATATATTCCATATAGAGTATCTAAAGAAACTAATTTAACGTTTTATACATGCTAGAGCACAATTTATATAAATTGGTTCATAAATGGTGTAGTGTTTTGCTTGTTTATTCTCCCTCCACATTTATTTCAATGAGATCTATTTATTTAGGATTGGTCTTCATTTTATCTTCTCATCTCATCTCCTTGGTTCCTATTATTATCATGATTCTATTTTGATCTATGAATTAGACTGACCGGGTAAAGGTTAGATACCTAGCGATAATTAAATTTTGTTCTTTTTTCTCTATAATATTTAGTTTTTAAAAAAATAGCTTTCTTTTGTATAAAAAAATAAATGTCTATTTAGTTGTTATCTATGTTTTTGTCCTATATATATTTCATAATGCATGATTGTTGTCATCTTAAATAGCCCTATATATATGTTCATCATCCTTCCTCCATGCCTATACCCCTGACACTAACATCATTGTAGCTATCTTTGTTATCATCCTAGCAGGGCCACCACCATCGTTTGTTGATGTTATTTTTTAGAATGTCGAGCACATTTTTTATTAACTGAGAGAAAGTTTTTTGGTGCCCTCCACGCCACCGGATCAAAGCTTACTGTGTGAGGCACCTCCCCATGACGGAGCATCTTAGATATGGTTAGCCTGCACCCAAAGCTTGAGATAGTTACTATAATAGTGTTAGGATAAAATGCCAAAAACAATGATCTCTCATCCTATGATGAATCATGAGGAAAACATCTACCATTAGATCAACAGCGGAATTAACAATCAAATACACAATAGGCACAATGATTCACGTGGAAAACCTTCTCAAGGTGAGGAGTAAAAACCACGAGACCAACCGGTCCACTCAAAGCTTCCACTATAATCAACAATGGAGGCTAGGGTTTTTTTATCATTATTGTGGGGGTATAACCCCTGATACCAGTAGGGATGTACATGGGCCAAGCCGCTAGGGGTGGTCCAGCCCACAAGACGGCGCATGGGCCACGCCACCAGTGGAGGCCCAACCTACAAGACAACGTCGTGCGAAGCACGATACAGATTGGCATGCCTCACAAGACTGCGTGAAGATCTTCGGTGATCCAGGAAACCTATTTAGATATGCTAGATCCCGTAATATCTAGAACTTCCTATCTTAAACCGATCAGGATAGAAACAACCGATTTGTAACCCTACCCCCTGGGCTATATAAGGCGGGTAGGGATCTCCCTCGTTTTCATCTCATCTCTCATAATACAATCTGTAAAGACATGAGATGTAGGGTATTACGTCAAGCTGATGGCCTAAACCTGTCTAATTGTTGTCTCTTGTGTTATGTGTCACCATCTGGTTCTCTCACGTGCACCTCCACCGATTCATCTACTACCATGGGCATACCCCTCGGTAGACTACCAAACGTATTTCATTGACAGTGGCACGCCAGGTAGGGGGTGTGCGTGCTGAATTCATGGCATACTAGATGGTCACCTTCCCAAACTCCATGGCCTTTTTTGAGCCAAGCCAGATCTTCATGGTCGGATCAATGACCTGGGTCATCGGCCCCGACAGCAACGAGGAGATCGTGAAGGTGGTGCAGGATCACCCTACGCTGATCGTGCCAACACCTGTAATGACATCTCTGATCCTGGTGCCTCGCCACTAGGTTAGGAGATCCCTCAGCAATGATAATCTGATCGCATCAATCGATTGGGTCATAGACTGCTTAGCAGAATGTTAGTTCCTCGTGGATTTGGTCTTAGATCAATCTAGAGCGAGCGACGAATTTCTAGTACTCCAAGATCACCAAGCCACTGTAACTGAGAGACCTGCTTGGCCACATTGTTCAAGGTGTCCAGATTCTGATCTAGTGATCATGGCTACTCCAGAAGGGCACACGGTGCGGTGCTGACCACTTCCTGCTACCAACCTATGTTTGGCCGACTACGATGCCCTGATGGAGGACCCACCGAAGCCCTATCCCTTTGGGCTAGAGGGTGTGGGATCTGCGTACCAGAATGCCATCCACCACCTCTTTGTCGACCACATCGAGCGCAACCACATCACCGACCTCTACATGATCGACCCGACTGACTCTGATCAGCCCGCGCCCATGGTCAACATGGTGGTTGTTCACCTGCTTTCGGATTGACCCTCTCTTCTGACCAAATCTCTCCACAACATTCTAAATGAGGGCCCTAACAATTATTCTAAGGGCTCAACCAAGACCGTATCAAGCTACCCTGCTTTCCCTTTAGGGTTCAGGGGCATGATTTTCCATGTCAGCCACGACAATGTCACCAAGGATGGCAAAACCACTGAAGAGCGCGATGCTCGTCTAGCGAAGAACAACGATTGCCAATGTTGCCGAGATGCTGAAGTAGCCCAAGGGGCTAATGAGGATGGTCGTGGTTCGCCCAGCCATCAACATAATCTAGAGGAGGCATTTGATATGGTGGGCAACCAGCCAGTCTACCAGACTCCAAATGCTAATCTAGTCGTTGCTTTCAATAAGCTTGATAAACTCCCTCACACTCTAGAGGCCAAGAAGGTCTGAGCACATATCATAGCAGCACAAGTCCAAGTCAATGAGTTCCAGAATGATGCCCCATCTTATTCCACCGCATCGGCTCATAGACGCCGCTCCCGCCATGACAGAGCATCACGACACTGAGGGCCCCTGACCTCAGGCTAGAGGTCCTTACCTCTATAGAGGATCTAGAGGCAATTACGAAGCTCATTCATGCCACGATGGCCACCCACCACGCCCCTAGGGAGGTCGGGGTGACAACCACAACTAGGAGGTCAATCAACCCCTCCCTCATGCCCTTCGTGACCACATCAACGCCGGCCACATCAAAAATAGTAGGTCAGCACGCTACAAAGCAGAGATGGAGCATCATCGGCAATTCAACGCTGAACATGAGGGATTTGCTGCCTGTCAAGCACCACTTCTCCTCGGCACATTAGGACTTCACTCCTGCATGGAAAGGCTCTGAGCCTTCGGTGGCCTATGGGTTTCAAGGTTCTTTCTATTAACACCTATGATGGAAAGGCCAACCCCGCTCAGTGGCTAACTCTATACAAGATCACCGTGAGAGCTATAGGCAGAGACGAAGATGTCATGGTGAACTATCTACCCATCATGCTTAACCAGTCTGTGAACAACTAGCTCCTCAGCCTATGGGAGAATTCCATTCAATCTTGGGATGACCTCAAAAAAGTCTTCACCGACAATTACATGGCTACGTGCGAGTAGCCTGACACCAAGTATGACCTAGGGAAGCTTCATCAATCCTCTAGGGAGTCCCTACGTGACTTCATCAGGTGCTTCTTGGAGACAAGAAATTCCGTTCCCAACATCACTGACGCCGAGGCCATCGCCGCTTTCACCAAAGGGCTTCGGCACGAGCAACTCCATGGCAAGCTGTACCGCAAGAGACCCACAACCATCGGTGAACTAATACAAATAGCAAATGGGTATGCCGACACCGAAGAAGCTGAACGGCCTACCCGCTCCACTCACCACCAACACTACGACGATGATCGTCATGAAGACAGGCGCTACGATGATCGCGACCGCCGCCATGATGACCAAGACTACCACGACGACCGCGCCCACCACCAAGATGACTGCGAGCCCTAGCATGACGACCGCCAGGAGAGCTTGAGGGGCAAACAAGGCCATCGTTGCTGGCCTAATAACTCCATCAACACCGTCAACGCCTGTGCCAAGCGCACCTACGACGCTAATTTTGGCAAGCTGCTAGATGGCCCATGCCCTATCCATAAGGATGCCAAGCACACCATGCGAGAGTGCAGAGGCCTAAAGACAGCGCTCGATGGCTAATCATCAAAGAAGCCATGACGTGATAACTATGAGATCGAAGATGATTAAGGTAGAGAACAAGGCAAGAACAAGGGCCCAACCTACCAGGACCCCACCAAGACCGTTGCCACCATCTTTGGTAGGAGAGTTGTCTCTGAAGACAAGCGGGAGCTGAAGCTTGTAGCCCGACGTGTCATGTCGGTCGCTACATATGATGGCCCCATCGCTGATCCCAAGTACCTCGACTGTTCAAAGCACTCAATCACCTTCTCCAAGGCCAACCAGTGGTCGGATATCCTATACCCAGGGCATTTTCCACTCGTCCTAGATCCCATCATCAAGGACATGCGCTTCTAGAAGGTCCTCATCGATGGAGGAAGCGCCCTCAACATCCTGTTCGCTGGGTCCCTAGAGGAGCTAGGGATCAAGAAAGAAGACCTTACCCCCATGGACTCTCCATTCTAGGGGATCATTCCCAAAAAAGCATCCCTGTCTCTAGGGCAGATTACACTGTTGGTACAATTCGACACCGCCAAGCACTTCCACGTCGACTATGTCAACTTCCTAGTTGTTGACTTCAACACGACATACCAGCCATCCTTGGCCGACCAGCTCTCGCCAAGTTTATGGCCGTGCCGCACTACACGTACCAAGTATTAAAGATGCTGATGGAGCAGGGGGTCCTCTCCCTGTGCGCCAACCTCAACGTCACCTACTCCTGTGAGAAGGAAAGCTTCGCACTCACAGAGGCTATGGACATCTCCATCCGCATGCAAGATTGCCTCACATCTTCACAACTGATTTCCCCATAAGACCTGGAGATCCCAATCATGGAGGCCACCCGAGTGTCAACCAAGTTCAAGGAGGTGAAGGAAGTGGTCCTCATCCCCGGCGACCAGTCTAAGACTACTTGAATTAGGGCTGACCTCGATCCCAAATAGGAAGACGCGCTCGTTAGCTTCCTAAGAGAGCATGTTGACGTGTTCGCATGGAAACTAGCGAACATGCCCGGTGTGCCTCAGGAGCTGATCGAGCACTCCTTAAATGTCTCGGCGACTACCAAGCTGATCAAGCAGAAGCTTCAACGATTCGTGTAGGACAAAAAGGAGGCCATTAGGGAAGAAATAACCCAGCTCTTAGCTGCCGGCTTTACCAAAGAGGTGTATCATTCGGAGTGGTTAACCAACCCGGTTCTTGTAAAAAAAGAATAAAGAATGAAGAATGTGCGTTGATTACACCAATCTCAATAAACACTGCCCTAAAGACCCCTTCGGCTTACCTCGCATTAACGAGGTCATATATTCTACAGCCAGTTGCGAGCTCCTATGCTTTTTAGATTGCTACTCTGGTTATCACTAGATTGCACTGAAGGAAGAAGACCAGATTAAGACATCGTTCATTATGCCCTTCGGCGCCTACTGCTACAAGACCATGTCCTTTGGACTCAAGAATGCGGGTGCGACTTATCAAAGAGCCATCCAGCACTGCATCAAGGACCAGATCGAGAAGAACATCGAGGCTTACGTCGATGATGTGGTGGTTAAGTCTAAGACTACCGACACCCTCATCGCCGACCTCACCGAAGTTTTCAAAGCCCTAAAAGTATACCAATAGAAGCTGAATCCCACTAAGTGCATTTTTAGCATTCCATTTGGTATCCTGCTAGGCAACATCGTCAGTCGCCACGACATCGAAGCCAACCCTGAGAAGATAGCGGCAGTGACCAACATGAAGCCACTGACCTGTGTCAAGGACGTCCAAAAGCTAACGGGGTGCATGGTAGCTTTAAGTCATTTCATATCCTGTCTAGGCGAAAACGGACTCCCCTTCTTCAAGCTACTCAAGGCTCAAGAGAAATTAGTCTAGTTGGAGGACGCTGACAAGGCATTCGCCGATCATGACCGCCCCTCAAAAGGATGAAACCCTACTAATCTATATCGTAGCAACCAACCGGGTAGCCAGCACCGCCATTATTGTTGAACGAGAAGAGGCAGACACGTATACAAAATCTAGCGCCGAGTCTACTTCATCAGCGAGGTCCTAAATGAGTCTAAGACTCACTACCCCTAGGTCCAAAAGCTGTTGTACACCATCCTGATCACATCCTAAAAGCTCTGTCACTAATTTGAAGCCTACCACATAGTAGTAGTCACCGAGTACCCACTCAACGACATTCTCTGCAACAAGGAATCAAGCGGCTGCATCATTAAATAGGCGGTCGAGCTCGGCACCTATACCATCGACTTCAGGCCTCGCCACACGATCAAGTCATAAGCGCTTGCCGACTTCATCGCCGAGTGGATGGATATGCAGACTCATGTCCTGGTCGACCACCCCGAGCACTGGACCATGTACTTCGATGGGTCTCTCAACCTCGATGGCACTAGGGTGGTGTATATTTCATCTCGCCATCAGGGGATAAGCTTTGCTATGTCCTTTGCCTACACTTTCGAGCATCCAATAATACCGATGAATATGAGACGACACTTCATGGTCTCCGTATAGCTGTCGATCTCGGCGTTAAACGCCTCCAGGTGTATGGTGACTCTGCACTCATGATCAATCAGCTCAACAAGGATTGGAATTGCACCAATGAGAAGATGGACGCTTACTATGCCGTGATAAGAAAGTTATAAGATAAGTTCTATGACATCAAGTACCACCATGTGGTCCGGGCTGACAACCAAGCAGCCAATGAGCTATCAAAGTTAGGGTCTACCTAGGCCAAAGTTCTAGCTAGAGTGTTCATCCAGGACCTAGTGATGCCATCCACCAAGTAGGGGCAAGAAGGCATTGAAGAAAAGCCACCTACCGAGTTGTTACTCGCATCAGTCCCTGGCCCAAGTAGTGATTGGAGGGAACCTTTCATCAAATACCTCACCACTCAGGCATCCCGGGTGACAACACAAAGAGAGAATGCCTCACTCGCTGCAGTAGGCATTATGTCCTAGTCGAAGGAAAGTTATATCATAAGAACACCAAGGGAGAGCTACTCCAAAAGTGTGTTTTCGTGGAAGAGGGCGAGAAGATACTCAAGGAGATCCATGCTGGCACTTGCGGCAATCACACTGCCTCTAGAACACTAGTTGACAAAGCCTTCTGAGCTGGTTTCTATTGGCCTTCAGCGGTTGCCGATACTGAGGCATTCGTTCACTGGTGTGAGAATTATCAGTTTTTTGCTAAGCAAATTCACATCCCGACCCAGGCCTTACAAACAATTCTTGCATCTTGGCCCTTCACATGCTGGGGACTAGATATGATTGGGCCCTTCAAGCACGCGCTGGGAGGTTTTCGCTGGGTCTATGTTTGCATTGACAAATTCTCCAAGTGGATCGAATACAAACCCCTGGTTCAAGCTACAACGAAGAAGGCAGCCGAGCTGCTTGATGACATCATTAACCGGTTTGGCCTGCTGAATAGCATCATCACCGACTTGGGGTCCACATTCATCAGTGCCAATTTCTAGGACTTCTACGATGAAAGGTGCATCTCAGTTAAGTATGTCTCGATCACGCACCTCAGGGCTAATGACCAAGTTGAGCGCGCCAATAGCATGATTCTTGACGCGTTGAAGAAGAGACTCTACAAGAACTAGCAGAGGCACCCCAAAAAAAGTGGCTTAAGGAATTACAAGCTGTGGTCTAGGGACTAAGGACCTAGCCTAGTTGCAACACTAGCGACTCCCCATACTTCATGGTTTTTGGCTCCGAGGCTGTTTTACCGGCCGACAACACTTTCCAAGCACCCAGAATGGAGAACTACAATGAAGAAAACTCCGACCAAGCCCGGTTCATTGAGTTGGACAGCCTAGAGGAGGAGCGCCTAGTTTTGTGTGTTCGAACAATGAAGTACCTTGATAGCATGCGAAGATACTACAACCGCAATGTCAACGATTGATTCTTCATGGTCGGAGACCTAGTGCTCCGCAAGAAGTAGAAGATCGATGGGATGCACAAGGTATCTTTACCTTGGGAGGCCCCCTTCATCGTCAAGGCGGTCACCCGACCAGGTTCCTATAGGCTATGCGACATGGATGAAAGAGATGTCCCAAATTCTTGGCACATCGATCTTCTTAGGCGCTTCTACCCTTGAAGGGTATCCTTTCAAAGATATGTACCATTCATATTTGAGTATTCAATAAAGTTTTTGTTCTAATGTTTCTCCATATTGTTATCTTCGTGCTTTTTTCTAAGCGATTATGTTTCTGCGTACAACATCTTAAAGATGACATGCCAACTACGCCTAAGTCAAATGCCCGAACAAACACGTTGATGCTTGGACGTCTCTAGAGATGACCCTGTCTCTGACTTCTCCCTGCATGTGCATGAACGTCCACCCTCTACGTCATGGGTGGTCGGCAATAGTTCCTTAGCGACACCCTGTTCTTCCCACATGCACATGCCCCCTGTGTCCTACGTTATGGTTAATAGGCTAGCTAGAGCTGGGGTCTCAACTATACACTACTGATCGGATGGTTTATATCAAATATAAACACAAACATACCATAACAACAAGTGTTCAACAAAAGTTGCCAAGCACTTTCGTATAATGATTCAACATGATTTTTTTCTACTCTACAGAGCACTGCTCCCTCTTCACTGAACAACTCAACATCTTTGACCAACCTCTTTGCCAGCTCTTCTGCATCGTCTTCCAGCATGACGATCTTCTCCGTGTCCATGCCCTGTGCATACCCGGTCGCCACCCGTCGAAGATGCACTAAAGGGTAGTGTGATTGTAGCTGTGCAAGTGCGTGGACGATGGCTCCATGGGTGGTGCTGTGTGCAAACTCCATGAAGTCTGCCCATGCCATCTGGCAACAATCCATGACCGACCGGTATGGCCCGTCGCTGGGCACCCTTGCCTCCTCGGGTTGCTCAAGACCAACGTAGTCTAGCATGGGCTAGATTCCTATGATCATCATGTCTAGCTTGTCATCAAGGTCTTTCACTTGTTCCATGAGCACCTAGAACTACGCCTGGGCCTAGTGTCGATACTCTACAAACAAGACAGCCATATGCTAAGCATGGGCGTAACGCCGCACAAGTCAAAATAGCATGAAAAACACTCACGTTAAAGATCTTTAGTGATTTTCCCAACCTTCTCCTCCGCTTTCTCCTTCGCCTCCTAAAGCTAGTCGAAGGCCTCCTGGGAAAGGCCAAGCTCCATTTCCACTGTTGTGTATAACAATCAGACATCTCATAATGCTGAATACCAGCCAAGTGAAATTCCGAGACCAACCTTTCTGTCGATCAATACTATGGCTGAGCTGCTCAGCCATCGACTGGCCCTCCACCTCCATTTGCTGGCACTCCTTCTCCAACGCTAGAACCTTCACCTATAGGTCTTCCCTGTGGTTTCACTCTTGGAGCAGGCGCGCCTGGAGGTCTTTCACCGATGCTTGCATGCTCTTGTTCTCCTCCAGTACCGGAGCCATCTCCTCCAGCTGCCACCGGCACTGCTCGTACACCTTCATATCATTCTATAGTGGGCAAACAAGATCTCTTTAGGCTTACCTCAATACGGCCCATCATCAATGTTAGATCAGCCCTCAGCTTCCTTGTCTCCGCGCTCGCCTCCACCTCCTCTAGCATCTCAAATTCTTTGCCACGTTGAATGACCGTGCGGAGGAGTTGGGGAGGCGGGGTGGGCTCCTACACTATCTCTTCGATCTCCACAGCGGACGCTGGCAAAGGTGCCCTCCTTGGCTGCTACTGCTGTGCTCGGACAGAGCGTCCAAGCGCCACTCTCCCTATTGATGCCACTGCAGATGATGCTTGTTCAGCAACCACGGGCAGACCTTGAGCCGCACTACTCAGCACATCCCCCGCAGGCTCCGTACCTACAACAGCAAGACCACTTGACATCACCGCAGCATCCCATGCCTCCTCTACACTAGGATCACCCTCGTCATGCAATCTACCGCCAGGCGAGGTCGGTCTAGTTGTTGAGGGCTCCTCCATGGTGGTGGCAACCAGATCCACCCTTGCTTGTGCTTGCTCCTCCGTGTGCCTTCCATCATTAGCAGCCGATGGCTACAAGACCTCCGCCGACTCCGCACTACAACAAGCAAAAAATTCATCAAGAAGCAAACCACCATGCCGAAGAAATACGGCAAATAAATAAGGCACATACAACTGGGACTCCCACTGCACAGCTTGGAACCTGTGTCCCCGCCTGGACGTAGTCTTCCCAGCAGCCGAACCGCTCGGCGTCTCCATCATCGCCACCGGAGTCGCTCATGTGGTCTCAGGGACTACAGTGGTCGCCTGCGCTGCCACCACTGGAGTTGTTCACGAGGTCTCAGGGACTGCGGTAGTCGTCCAGGCTATCGTTGACGACGCCAACTGAGTTGCTGCTGCTGGTGTCACCCTCATGCTATCAGGCATTGTTGCTATAGCCTCCTGTGTCCACCGCCTCTCGTGTGTCTCCACCCTAGACGGCGCAGACGGTGGGGACATCATAGCCCTCGGTGAAAAAGGCGCCACTTGTCCATCGTCGTCCGATGAGCATGACAGCAGCACCTACCGTCTTCGAGGCTAGGTGGACGCTCTAATGGTTATCGACCTCTCCTCATGGCGAGACGATCTAGCTATTTTTGTTCTTTTTGGGGATGGCTCCTCACCAGCTGGCTGCTTCCCCTGGAGCTTCTCATGGACATACGACGTCTGCTCGTCTTCATCTCTGTCATCAAGGTTAGCCAAGCTATCCCCACCAGCTTCCGAGCTAGATCGACGCTGAGGATGGCTTGGCTAGGAATCAATACCCCTCGGCCAGTCAGGTGATGGCACCGCCGAGAAGTATACCGACTGATCCTACCCATGAATCTTTAGGAAAACAAATGAGTATATTGCAATTGCAACAGATAAGGGATCAAGCAAAACTAAAAAGAAGACTCTTACCTATGGTGTGAGGGTCCCTACACTAAAGGCCCTCTGCTGATCATCGATCCTACGACGCCGCTCGAGGTTAAACAATAATCCAACTCATCGTATGACTTCATCCTGGTTAATTGGCTCGGGAACCTCATGGGTCCCATTAGTATCTCCCCGGAATTCATATTCGGGATGTGCTCTCCTTGTTGGGCTGGCATCGCCGAAAATTGAAGTTTGTCGCCACTATGACCCCATCCACCCTTCTCCGGTCGATCAGTGCCAACAGCTCCATCTCTTGCTCCATCCCATTGGCACCAGGTCTCTCTGACCACTTGGCGTTGCTCATGGGAATCTGATCAATGTCACATGCCACATAGTGTTCCCCCTATGGCATGTAGAACCATTGCTGCGCCCAATATTTCACATTTATGTTCAACATGGTGGTGATGTATTGGCCAACCATCCCATCTCGAAGCTGCAAGTACGCGCTGCCTACGATCCTAGATCCATATCCCCCCTGGGCTTTCAAATAGAAGAAGTGGCGGAAGAGATCAAAATGCGGAAGAATGCCAAGATAAGCCTCGTAGAAATGAATGAAGACAGAGACATGAAGGATGGAATTTGGGCCCAGATTGCAAAGACTAATCTTGTAATAGTCAATCAATCCATGGAGAAACGGATGGATTGGAACACTAAATCTAGGATAGAAATAATTTTCAAAAACTACTAATTCATCGCCGCAAGGAGTCAGAAAGCTCTCACCGCGAGCTGGACGCCACCCGATGTCATCCTATCGGGCAGCATGTCGTCCTCCACCAACCGATTGAGCACCGCCTCGTTGCTGATGGACCCCACCCATTCCTTGGCGCGATTGAGCTCTCATGATGCTCTACTCGAACTGCTGTGGTTTCTTTTGGGCGCCATCTAACAGATCCATCACCTGGAGGAGGCTGCGCGCTTGCGGTCACTCTAGTGGTGGAGCAGTTGCCAGGCGAAGCGGTGTGGGCGCGAGGAAGAAGATGAAGTGTCGGAGAGAAAGTGGGGAATATACGCCGGGGTCGCAACACTCTTATAACGGTTCGATCCCTGACCCTCCACCCTCCAGGGTTTTTGAGAAACTACGCCCGTCGTGCCGCATTCTCTCCTGACGTCTCTGCACGCCGTTGGGCCGCTGAGTGGGCCTGGTGGGCCGCCGCGTCAAACCATGTCAAATGCGGGTTGATATTCAACACTGAGCGTTGCTACGACACGATATTTTCTTTCTCTGACCCTACAAGATTTCTTCATAATCTTCTAGCATGCTTGGGGACTACGTGCATACACGTCATCTAGCGATGATTGTACTGTTTTTCTCAGCCAAGCTGGGAACTGGTTCAACACCTGAAGACTATTACTTTGGACCCTAGCACCATGAGACTACTTCACCTAGTGCCAGGCTCGGGGACTAAGTGGGCACACTTCACCTTGCGGTGAATAAGCTTATTTCTTTGATTTAGATATCTTCAAAGCGGCTAAGTTCTTCCGCGCTAACTAAGTCAAGGATGCCACGCGAACAATTTCGACGCCCGAAACCTAAGTGGGCACACTTCACCAAAGTTGGTGGCTTTGAAATTTTTTTACTTGAGCTCCTTAAATCCTTCTAACAAACCTTGGCTTCGAGTGTGCTTAGCTCCAGCAACCAGACGAATAGCTCGGACGCATGCTCAGATAGCTCGGACGCATGCCCAAACAGCTCGGGCACGTGTTCAAACATCTCAGACGACATGTTCAGCAGCTCGGTTGCATGCTCAATAGCTCAGACAAGCTCAAGATGGTGTTGCTCAACGGATGCAAGGCGCTCGGGGACTAGCTGTGGGGGTATAACCCCCGATACCAGCAGGGCTGTACATGGGCCGAGCCGCTAGGGGTGGTCCAGCCCACAAGATGGTGCATGGGCCATGCCACCAGTGGAGGCCAAGCCTACAAGACGACGCCGTGCGAAGCATGATACAGGTCGGCGTGCCTCGCAAGACTGCGTGAAGATCTTCGGTGATCTAGAAAACCTGCTCAGATATGCTAGACTTCCTATCTTAAACCGATCGGGATAGAAACAACCGATCTGTAACTGTACCCTCAGGCTATATAAGGCGGGTAGGGACCCCCTTGTTTTCATCTCATCTCTCATGATACAATCAACAAAGACATAGGACGTAGGGTATTACGTCAAGTTGACGGCCTGAACCTGTCTAATCGTTGTCTCTTACGTTCTATGTCACCATCTGGTTCCCTCACGCGCACCTCAACCGATTCATCTACTACCGTGGGCATACCCCTCGGTAGACTACCGGACGTATTTGGTCGACAGTTATTCCTTCCAAGGATCGATCTCTACATTGATTCCAACCAAAATCAACGACTCACGAGAACTGGGCCTATGGCTCCATTTAGGCTGCTTTGCTGGGCTCAAGATCATCCTTCATGTAGAGGAACAACCTAGCAAATAGCTCATGGATTACCTTGGTGTGATCGTATATTAGATGCTCTCTGGTTAATGAAATAGCTTGCAGTGGTAGCTTTCACTTGTGATGAACAATAAAGGGCGACACATTGTTCAATTATAATTCTGCTGGCGAAGCCAAGATCCAGGAGCGGTCGAAGCTAGTCAATCTCTTAAGATAATGTGAAACATGGATTAGATAAACTACTCACTCCATTGATAAATATGCATGAAAACTTCTAGAACTTTTAGGGCAAATTAAGTAGAGACTGAAAGGTCTTTCATGCCTCTCATTAAAAGCAGTTAGGCTAGTCTAAGAGCAAGTCTAACAATAAAGCCAAGTGTTTGGCTATAAGTAAGTTATAAAAACCAAGTAATGCAATAGTTGTCTTCTGTTTTATTGTCTACAAAAAAAAATATTATTATGTGATACCTTGTCCCATATTCTGTTTCTTATTTCTCCTCACATGCATACACTTGCTATCTAGGCCCACCACTGCATATATAGGATCTTATGCCCAACTTGTTGATTGCGTGAGAACCAAGCTCTCCTCTTTTTCCTTCTCTCTTTTGCATCAACAATGACTAGCTTGACTATAGGACCATTATTATACTTGCTCTAATTGGCACATCTAATGGCTGTACTATCTAGTGGTTGACCAGCTCTTGATTGGATGCTTAGAAATCCTTGTATACAGTATGGCTAATATTTGAACAAGTTCATATAATTGTGTGGAGTGTGGACAGTGAACTAAGGGCTAATTGAACTACTATTACTAACCAAAGCATAGGGTGGCCACTCTCCTCCTTGTGCTAAATAACTATTTTTTCAGTTTATTTAGCTGAAGCTGAGGATTTGTTGCTAATTCCACGTAATTCAGCTAGTTAGATTTCTTATGGTGTAACCCAATGTCCACTTGAGTTTAAGTTCTTAATTTGATGTGGCATGTCTACAGTGACTTTGTTAATCTCTAGATATATCGGTCCGATCCTTTGGATGTCTTATGTAGATCAGATTCGTGCTCTCATCCTTTATTTTGTTTAGTTAAGATAAACTAGAAAAGATTCTCGCTCTCATGCGCTCATCCTTAATTTTGTCTACACGCAAGGTTACTATACTACTACCGTATCAGTGTTCGTTTTGCTGCTTTCTGGAACTCCATTATCTGCAAGAAAGCGCGAATCATAACAAGCTATACAGTACAATCCAGCGTACGTACCGTCGATCGATTTGGACCATGGATATACCCCTAGTCGGCACATGACGAACTCACCAGATGGAATCAAGTCAGATATGTATGTATGTATCTATTAATATGTTAAAGAACTGGCCGGAACAATGTTAAATAACTGGCCGGGGAACATTGCTGCAGTGCACTCTTTTTCTTTCTGCGAGGGGCCTAGTCGCGCGCGGCCGTCGTCCCGTGCCCGGCTGGGTGCATGAACCTGGCGAGGATCGATCGCATCAGGGCCGCCGCCCGCCGGTACCTGCAACTGGCCAACTTGTTTATCGCCAAGTTGCGCGATACATTTATCCCTCCCATGACGTCGTCGTCGTCGTCGGGTGCGTGCGTACCAAAAACCAGAGCGTACGGCTTCGCTTCGCCCCAGCCGCCAAACCGCCGATCGGCTTGCAATGTGGGGGCCGGCCGGAATTGATCGAGGTCCTTCTTCTCGACGTCGAAGCTGAACTGCTCACTGAGGGAGCAGTCGGCGTCGGCGTCGGCGTCGACAGCCAGTCATCAGCCACTTGTACAGCACACACATTCCTCGTAGTAGTGCGCGGTGGGGGGGATCGACTGTTGGCGTTAGCGATGAGACGAGCAAGGGGGACAGCGGGGGGGTCGTCTCGGTCAGCTACTAGCTCACGAGGACCAGCGTAAAGAAGCACGAGCTGCACAGCACAGTCACGGCGCCGTCACCATGCAACCAGACCTCAGAAAAGCCGGAACCATCCAACGACGACGACGTTGCTTGCGCAAGGGAGGAAGAAAGAATAACAGCGGAACGGATCGGAGGGCATCGCGTGAGTCACAAGCGTGACGGTACTCCTACTCCATATATCGATGCGCGTCACGGGCCGGTTGGTTTTATCGTACTATGCTAGCTTACCAGTACTTGCTTTCCTTAGAGGAGAAGTACATCGTACTGGCCATAGTGGTGGCACTACAAGTTGTTTGTTCTGCAGAAAGATGCAAAAGAGAAACGGAGGAGCAATTCAGCGGCGCGCATGCGACGCCAAGCCAAGCACCAACAACAGAACTTGGCACAATCATCACACCCCATCGCCGAGCCATCCAACCCCCAGTGGGCAGTGGCCGACTCCAACGTCCAACGGCAACGGGTGAAACACGCCACCTCACCTCACAACACATAGTCGTCGTTCACCGATCAAAAAAACACTCGCCTCGCTGAAAAAAGAAAAGCAAATGAAAATCCAATAAAGGGAAGCATCCAACCTGCGCAGACTTGGTGATTTGATTATTTCCAAAAAGGGACCAGGAAACCACTGACATGAATTTTGGTTCTTCGGTGCATCAAGCAAAAGGTGGACGCCATCGAGACTCTAGCTAGTGGAGCAACAAAACAAGCCAAGAAGCAAGTCCAAGGGGAAAATGTAGTGCCATCCTGTATCTCAACCAGGATCTCTTCTGAGTTAGACGTTATTTGGACCTTAATTTTGGCAGAGATAAAGGCCCGACACGACCTGTCGCGCTATAGGGTAGCACGCGACCCCGCCCACCGCGGCATGGTACCCTACCGTGCCCGCGGCCCTCCTTCTTCCCGCCTCCCCCCCCCCCCCCCCCCCCCCCCCCCCCTGGCCGTGCCCACACCTGACCCAACCTGGCTCGGCCCCTCCTCCGCCGCCTGCTCCAACGGCGTCACCACCGCCTCCACCTGGCCGTTGTCTCTCCTGTGCCGTCATGTCGGTCTGCCTCCCTTAGCCCCTTCTAAGGCCGTTGGAGGTGGAGAAGAAGAGGGGCTCGTTGCGGCGGCCGCGGTCATGCAAGCCGAGGGGCGAGGAGGTAGCGCGACCGGTCGCATAATAGATTTTGCGTTAATTATGGTACTCCTAGCTCTGAACTTCTCTACCGTCTATAGATAGCTTGAGGTGTGTGTGCTTCCTGCTTCCTGCCGGTCGGCCCTTGTTACTTGTTAGGCCCTGGAAGCCACAACTTGGGTGATCCCTGTAGTCCAGCAATTGGGCCCCAAAAGCCTGGCCTCAATTGGACGATGGAGGCCATCTGTAGGCCGGCAGCCCGGCAAGCAGTTTGGCCCAGACAGCCTGAAGCCGGTAGTACTGTGGACCCTTTCTGTATGTAGGCCGGTAGTTTGGCCCACAAAAAGTCTCAGTGCTTCCCATTGGGCCCACACACAGCCAGCACTGAAGCAATCTCCATCTCTGACGCACCCAGACATTTGGACAGAGTCTAATAATATTGGACGCTCCTATCTCTTAAAATAATCTGATATGCCCAGTGTTGATCCTGAGTTTTTCGGGGCCTGAAGCCCAATCAAAACTCAGAGCCCTTTATATAAATATATAAAATTATTCAACACGTATATATAATTTTTTGGCACTCCGACATGTATCGAAAAGCAATACTCATATAAAATAAATATACATATTAAATATACCTTAAAAATTGCTCCTAACATTCCTTGATGCAAAGTCGTTGACAATGACATCAATATCAATCTCATTCAATAGTTTTTTTCTCAATGCATAATGTTGCCAATTGAGAGATTAAAAGGAAGCAAAGAGAGCGTATATAATTAGCGTACCCTAACGGATGAATTTGATTCTCAATTGAGATATTCAAAGCAAGCGAAGAGAATGTACTGATTCTGCTTGAGAGCCCGAGACGATTCAGAGGCCTGGCAGGTCAGCACGAGTGTCAAGCAGGAGAGTCGAGGCGACGGTGTCCTCCGGCCTCGCGAACTGGCGCGTTTCTATCTTGCAAGCAATGGATGATTTTGCATGTGTTGCAGTAACAAATTTGAAATGTTGCGGCAAAAACATTCTGTTGCTCTTCTCTTCAAACCAGAATCCATGCCCCTGGGGTTACAATTGCCACCACATCCATATATCACTAGTTTATATTTACAATACATGTTCGTTTGGACTTGTTTGGCTTATAAGCCGTACTTTTCCATCAATGAACAGTATTTTTCTCTCACACCAAATCAATCAACAATACTTTCAGTCATGGTTTATTGCGTATATATTTCCTACTGCTTTGAGTATCTTGATATAAAGAGCATGTCAGGGTGCCTTTTCTATTGGCCATAGATGCAGCTACTATCATATTTCAATAAACATGTCACAAATTCATAATTCTGTTTCTTACATTTTTACATGCCTATGTTTTTGTGTGTCAGTGTAGATCGGGTGTATGTTCATTCAAAGAGGCACTCATGAGTCATACACACATGCGCAGCAAGCAAAACTATTCTTCCAGGTAATCAGTTTCTTTTAATATCTCCCAGGGTAAAGATCGATATCTGCACTTCCCATACTTACGAATTTTGAAAAAAGTAGTTAGCCGGAACCTCAGTTAGATATCTATGAAAAAAAATGGTACATTATAGTTCAAGCTGTCCATATTCCGCTGGCTGCTGGCACAATAAACTTCAGTTGTTATACGTACATCCTCCTTTTTCATGCCAACTATGATAAAAATTGATAGAATAAACATGGGCGTTCATTTATTTAATTTTTTTACTTCTTCCAGTCTAAGACGTCAAATAATTCTTTCCCCAAAATGTTATGATCAAAATTGATAGAATAAACATGGCCATCAAATAATTCTTTCCCCAAAATGTTATGATCAAGTGATTTATTTTCAGTTCTAAGATGTTTTTTTAATCATACTCCAAAGTTTACACAAGAAGGGCAGGCCTGGTGCAGTGGTGAGAGCTGTCTCACTGAGTCACCAGGTCGCGGGTTCGAAGCAGCCTCTCCACAGATTTTGCGGGGGGAAGGCTTGCCTCGGTTTTTTCCTTCCTCAGACCCCACTTATGTGGGAGCCTCCGGCACTGGGTCTGCCCCCTTTATACTCCAAAGTTTACACAACAACGCGTGGGGTATCACCTGTTTTAGAAGTTAATATGTCAAAGTCTCCTTATAACAAAATACCAATTCAGCCACATATAAAGCAGCTTCCTAATAGTAAGGAAATATCATTTGTCTAAATGAGATAAATAACTCCCAAGCTAAAGAGCCTCAGGCACAGGCACAGGCTCAGGCTCCTACTCGAGGGAGGCAGGAAGCCGTGCGTGAGGGACTGCACTAATCTCAACCGGTAACTAGAGATGAAGCCTAAAATGCACACAATCACTAATCGAACGCCATCAACAAGGATGACGGCCAAAGCAGCAAATCGAGCAAATCCGAACCATCAATGTGAAACGCCTGCTCGAACCCTAGGTCAGACAAGGAAGCCTGAAATTCCAACCATCCCCAAACACAGAAGATAACAGATCCATGAATTATACGAACCTGACATCTAGAACAAGAAATAGCACGTGAGCATACCCTAACAACGAACATTTCCAGGAGTCAAAGGAAGCAAAAAGAAAAGAACCTTGCAAACTCTTGGAATCACAGCTCACCTGTCCCCCGTGAGCGCCGCAGGGAACAAGAAGAGGAAGGGGAAATAAAATTGTGAGACAGAAATGAAACAAAAACCAAAAAAATCAGGCGCGACTCCTGATTACGAAACAATAGCGCCAAGAAGTGGCCCTGCATATCAGAGACACAAAGCAAACAACATCAACGGAGACAGATGGGACGCAAGATGGAAGAAGATGTTGGCCCATAGGACTACCGGCTCAGGTGAGTGAACCACTCATCAGTTTTATCGAGCACCCGCTAGTGTTGTCGAGCGCCCACTAGCCGTGCCAACCACGAACAGGCGTTGTCTGTCCCCACACACTATGGCTGGAGCTAGAAGAACAAGGGAGAACAGAGCAAGCACACACAATACAAGACACCAGCGTTGGCCGAAGCCCTATCTGTGAGATGACAAATCTAAACTCTTTTTACTGATTTATCGTGGTAATTTATTTATACAACTCTATCTATCTAGTCCTAGTACAGTGCACATCCTGTAACAGTAATTAGATAACATACAGGGCTGACTCTGCGTCGGCCACTGCATGTGCCTACAATGCTGTAGGTGAGCAGTTCGGCGCCTGCACCTGCAGCAGCTACAGTATCACAGTAGGGGGCCTTTTTGGCGTCGCCTTCTTGCTGTGTTCACACAAGATAGCAGTAGATTATCTAACATTCTTCTACTAATCCTACTGCTAAGCCTTGTACCCCCTCCATGTCGATCATCTCCTTTAGCTCCATGAGTCGAAGACATCCGAGCAGCTTGGTGAGGACGTCCGTGAGTTGCTGACCAGTTTCGACGAACTCGATGACGATCTGCTCTCCATCGACACAGTCCCTGAGGAAGTGGAACTTCACGTCGATGTGTTTACTCTGGTCGTGCAGAACCGGATTCTTTGTGAGGGCGATGGCGGGCTGGTTGTCCACCATCAGTGTTGGTGGGTGAGCTTCCACGCCGGTCAGCTTGCCCAGCAACCGGCGTAGCCACACAACTTGGCACGCCGCTGTGGCCGCCGCTACGTACTCTGCCTCGCACGTAGATAGCGCCACCACCTTCTGTTTCAGCGACAGCCATGAAATTAGGGCCGACCCAAGGAAGATGAGCACGCCAGAGGTGCTCCATCGTTCGTCGATATCCCCCGCCATGTCTGCATCGCTGAACACAGTGAGCTGCAACCTACTCTCATCGGTCTTTGGAAAGATGATCCCATGATCCACCGTCTCCTTGATGTAGCGCAGTAGCCGCTTCACCGTAGCACAGTGATTCTCTCTAGGATCCTCCATGAAGCGACTGACATAGCCCACGGCGAACGCAATGTTCGGCTTTGTGTGGACTAGGTAGCGCAGACCACCGATGATGCTCCGGTAGAGTGTCGCATCCACCTTCGTCGCGGTGTCGGCCTTCGTCAGCTTCAGCCGCTCCTCCATCGGAGTCACGTATGGCTTGCACTCAGCCATGCCGCTCCTCTCCAACAGCTTGGAGGCATATGCGCTCTGACCGAGCGTGAGTTCCTCCTTCCCCTGTCTCACCTCGATGTCGAGGTAGTAGGAGAGTGCGCCGAGATCGCTCATTCAAAAATGAGCTACCATCTCGCGCTTGACAATTAAGTCATACACACATGCGCACGCCGGTGACAATTAAGTCATCCACATACACATCGACGATGAGCTCCTCCTTCCCCCATCGTCGTGTGTAGAGCGCGTGCTCGGTTACACACCTTTGAAACCCAAGCTCGCCTAGCATGGCGTCAAGCTTGGCGTTCCATGCTCGGGGGGTCTGCCGCAGCCCGTAGAGTGCCTTGCGTAGTCGGAGCACCCTGTGCTCCTCTCCCTTGATGGCGAAACCTAGGGGTTGTCTGATGAAGACCGTTTCCGCTAGTTCACCATTGAGGAAGGCTGATTTAACGTCCAAGTGATGGATGCACCAGTCCTTTGCTGCTGCCAAGGCTAGTAGCAAATGGACCAACTCCATGTCGCTACCGGCGCAAAGACCTCCTCGAAGTCTATGCCCTCGCGCTGAACAAAGCCTCGGGCGACGAGGTGCGCCTTATGCTTGACAATGGCGCCGAGCTCGTCCCTCTTGACCTTGTACACCCACTTCAGGCTGATCGGATGGCATCCTAGAGGTGGATCGATAAGCTGCCAAGTCTCGTTTTTCTCGATCGCCTTCATCTCCTCCAACATTGCCCATCGCCAGTTTCCATCACGCTCGGCTAGCACGAACGTGGATGGTTCCTCTACACTGACAAGTAGTGGCTCTGCGTCATTGAGCAGCCTGCCTGCCAAACCTGAGGGACCTATGCCGCCGATGATGTCATCCAGGCTGTGGAACCGCACCTCCTCACCTTCGTGGAAGGCATCCATGAACTCAGTGATATCACTTGGAGGTGAGGTGAACTCGATCGTCGTCGATGGAGTTTCCTGTTTCGCTGGAGTGCTTGGCACAGCACCTTGAGTGCTCGGCACTACTTCTGAATAGCTCGTCATAACTCCTGTAGTGTTCGGCCACACTATAGGAGTGTCCAGCCTCAGTCTTGGAGTGGTCGGCACCACTGCAAGACATCTTGGCTCCGCCACAGGAGTGCTCGGCACCTATCCTGGAGTGGTCGCCACCACTGCAGAACCTCCCAGCACCACTCCTAGCGTGCTCGGTATCCCTCCAAAAGTGCTCAGCCCTCCTCCCGGAGTGCTCGACATCTCTCCCGAAGTGCTTGGCACTGCCCCAGGAGTGCTTAGTTCTACCACCAGAGTGCTCAGCACATCTTCCCCAGTGTCTCCACCACCGTGGATGACCAAGTGCTCGACGATGAAGGTGTTGGTGAAGCTGACAGCTTCTCCCGTGCTCGGACTGCTCCAGTCCCAAGCCGCCTCCTCGTCGAACACAACGTCGTGCGAGACAAGCACCTTGTCTCCACGTGGGTCGTAGAGCTGGTACGCCTTAGTACCCTCCGCATAGCACAGGAACACTATGGGTGTGCTCCTATCCTCCAGCTTGGTGAGGTTTGGCTTCGTCTTCCTGACGTGGCCGATGCAGCCGAATGTCTAGAGTAAGGACACACTCGACTTGCATCCATACCAAGCTTCGAACAGCGTCTTGCCCGTCAGGGCCTTGGTCGGAGCGCGGTTGAGGATGAACAGCGCCGTGGTCACCACCTCTCCCTAGAACCTTACCGACGTGCCTTTGGCCTTCAACATGGATTGGGCCAAGCCGACCACCGTTTGGTTCTGCCTCACCACCACGCCATTCTATTGTGGCGAGTACGACACGGTGTGGTGTTGCCCCACACCCTGATCCACGTAGTTAAAAGGTCCTAATATGGCTAGAGGGGGGTGAATAGCCTATTTCAAAATCTACAAATCAACTCGAGCACTTTGATTAGTATGACAAATAGCGAAATACAAACTTACTCTAGCTCTATAAGGGCTGCAAGCCACCTATCCAACAATTCTAGTTGCAATGATTACTAGGCACACAACTTGCAAAGTTACTACTCACTGAGAGCTCTCACTCTTGCTACCCTAAAGAGCTCCACTAGATGAACTTAAAATAACAAAGCAAGCTCTCAATTCTAATTACACTAAAGAGCTTGCCACAACTAGTTTGCAATAATATAAATGAGTGAGTAGGGTGATAATACCGCCGTATAGAGGAGTGAACCAATCACAAGGTTAATATTAAATCAATCACCAGGAGAATACCAAATGGCAAGAGACAACTAATTTTCTTCCGAGGTTCACGTGCTTGCCAACATGCTACGTCCCCATTGTGTCGACCAACGCTTGGTGGTTCAGCGGCTAAGAGGTGTTGCACAAACCTCATCCACATAATTTGGACACCGCAAGAACCTACCCACAAGTAAGGTAACTCAATGACATGAGCAATCCACTAGAGTTACCTTTCGGCTCTCCGCCGGGAAGGTATAAATCCCCTCACAATCACCGGAGATGGCCACGAACAATCACCGACTCATACCAATCCTCTTCTGCTACACCAAGCCGTCTAGGTGGTAGCAACCACCAAGAGCAACAAGTGAATCCTGTAGCAAAACATGAACACCAAGTGCCTCTAGATGCAATCACTCAAGAAATGCACTTGGATTCTCTCCCAATCTCACAATGATGATGAAACAATGATGGAGATGAATGTGAGGGCTTTGACTAAGCTCACAAGGTTGCTATGTCAATGCAAATGGCCAAGAGAGTGAGCTTGAGCCGGCCATGGGGCTTAAATAGAAGCCCCCATGAAATAGAGCCGTTGTACCTCTACACTGGGCACAACATGGGGTGACCGGACGCTCTGGTCAGTTCAACTGGATGCAGGACTCCAGTGTCCGGTCGCCCGATGCTTGCCACGTCTCATCGGCTTCAAATGCCGATCGCCCAACCTCAATGGTCAAGTGATGACCGGATGCGTCAGTTAGAAAGTGACCGGACACAGGACCCCAGTGTCCGGTCATTTCCAGTAAGGTTCCAAACATGAAATTTCATGACCGGACGTGTCTAGTCATGCTCGACCGGACTCACCTGGCGTCCGGTCACTCAATGTTTCCTCGGTGCACCTCATGTCAGCGTACGTCAGCACTGACTGGACACACCCTGCCAGCGTCCGGCCGTCACTCTTTGCGCCAGCGTCCGGTCACAAGACCGAGACACGTGCTCACTGCTGCTACTGACCGGACTCAGGACCCCAGCGTCTGGTCACTGCGCCACCAGCGTCTGGTCACTCTGTGAACCCCTGTCTTTTCTGTATAGAGCGCTAGTGGCACCGTCGGACTGTTCGCACTCTACAGTGGACACTCCATCGGTGAAGTTTCTAACCCTTGCTCAAATGTGTCAACCACCAAGTGTATCACCTTGTTCACATGTGTTAGCATATTTTCACAAATACTTTCAAGGGTGTTAGCACTCCACTAGATCCTAAATGCATATGCAATGAGTTAGAGCATCTAGTGGCACTTTGATAACCTTATTTTGATACGAGTTTGACCCCTCTTAATAGTACAGTTATCGATCCTAAATGTGATCACACTCACTAAGTGTCTCAATCACCAAAACAAAATGGCTTCTATCATTTATACCTTTGCCTTGAGCCTTTTGTTTTTCTCTTTCTTCTTTTTAAGTCCAAGCACTTGATCATTACCATGGCATCACCATCATTATGTCATGATCTTCATTTGCTCCACCACTTGGACTAGTGCTACCTATCTCATAATCACTTTTGATAAACTAGATTAGCACTTAGGGTCTCATCAATTCACCAAAATCAAACTAGAGCTTTCAATCTCCCATTTTTTGGTAATTGATGACAACCCTTTCACAAAGATATGAATTGAAATTCAATTGAATCTATGTTGCTTGTCCAAACATATTTACCATGTGTAAAAGAATATGGACAAGTTTCATGAATCTCATATGGTAGCGATTGCTCCCCCTACATATGTGCTAAGAGTTTGGATTGAAGCTTGCACATATGCTTAGATAGGAAATATAGGAGACAATGTCTACCAAATGATGCTAAGGTATAAGGACCTTTGAAGTGTGATATCAATCGAAGTGCACTAATATATCATCCTTAGCACCATTGGTAACTAGACATACATAAAAACTAGAATACCCCATGAGATCAACATTACAAGCAAGGGTCTAGTTTCCATAAAATGACCATAAGTCTAGTTACTTTAGCCTATGCATGCTAGTTTCTCATTTCATCATTCAAGCCTATAACTAGCATACACCACACAAGCATGGATATTAAAATTTAAAACTTGTGTCATGCAAGCAAATATATGAAATGCACATTCAAATACAACATACAAGTTTATGAGCTTACTCCCTCTACTTGTGTGCATATTTTATTTTTCCCCTTACAATGTTATTTCATTTGTTTGCTTCTCCTATCTTACTATCCTTGTGAATTTCTCTCCCCCTTTGTCAACAATTAGCACAAAAGGTGAGCTCAAATTATAGATAGATTGGGGTGAAACCATGTGAAATGAGGATCATTTTCCCAATTTGGTTCAATCTAGATTACTTGCAAAAGATATTTAACTCGGTTTGATCCAAGGACAAGCTTCTTCACACCTCCAAATAAGGGTTATCTTATACCATGTTGAGTTAAACACTTATAGCTTATTTTTTAGATCAAACACTAGGTTTACAAGCCCACAAACATGTCATATGCTACCACTAGATCATTTCAAACATACAAGCAATAGTGGTACCATACAAGCATCAAATTCATTTGATTTTAATGAATGAGCCTAGGACATGATAGGAATGACTAGATACACTAAACAAGTCCTTAGCAATGGATGGATGACATGTCAATCAACTTTACCTTGCTTTGCTCGAAGGAGAGGCATGCCATATAATGGAGGGTGCATCAACACATATTGGAGAAGTCAAGTATGTTCAATTCATTCCTTAGCTTGTAAAACCTCTTTTCATCAAGTGGCTTGGTGAAGATATTGGTAAGTTGATCTTCGGTGCCCACACTCTCAATGCAAATGTCCCCTTTTTGTTGGTGGTCTCTTATGAAATGATGGTGGACATCAATATGCTTTGTTCTTGAATGTTGAACCGGGTTGTTGGTGAGCTTTACGGCACTCTCATTGTCACATAGCAATGGCACTTGCTTGAATTTAATTCCAAAGTTACTCAAAGTAGCCTTCATCCAAAGTAATTGAGCACAACAGCTACCGACCGAAATATACTCCGCTTCGGCGATTGAAAATGCTACACTATTTTGCTTCTTTGATGACCAAGACACAAGTGATCTTCTCAATAGTTGACATGTGCCTGATGTGCTCTTTCTCTCAACTTTGCATCCCACATAATCGGAGTCCGAATATCCAATCAACTCAAATCTTGCTCCTTTAGGATACCACAATCCAACATTTTGTGTATACTTCAAGTATTTCAATATTCTCTTTGTTGCTTTCGAATGACTTTCTCTTGGTGAGGCTTAGAATCTAGCACACATGCATACACTAAATATCACATCCGGCCTTGATACGGTCACATAAAGTAGGCTTCTAATCATAGACCAATACATCTTTTGATCCACCATGTTGCCACTAGCATCACTATCCAACCTTCCACTTGTCCCCATTGGTGTACTAATATCTTAACTATCATCCATTCCAAACTTCTTGAACATGTCCTTGATATACTTGCCTTGACTCACAAATGTGTCATTCTTCATTTGCTTAATTTGAAGACCAAGGAAGTAGCTAAGATCTCCAATCATAGACATCTCAAACTCACTTGCCATCATCTTGCTAAACTCCTCACAAAAATCTTGATTTGTTGACCCAAAAATTATATCATCAACATAGATTTGCATTACAAATAAGTCATTTCCAAGCTTCTTGGTGAAAAGAGTGGTGTCAACCTTTCCCATCTTGAATCCCTTAGAGAGTAGGAAATCTCTTAATCTCTCATACCATGCTCTAGGTGCTTGTTTTAATCCATACAAAGCCTTTCTCAACTTGTAAACATGGTTGGGTTTTTTCTCATCTTCAAAACCGGGAGGTTGCTCAACATACACAAGCTCATTGATGTACCCATTGAGAAATGCACTCTTCACATCCATTTGGTACAACTTGATATTGTGGGCACAAGCATAGGCTAACAAGATCCTAATTGCTTCCAATCTTGCAACCGGGGCATATGTTTCTCCAAAGTCAAGACATGTAACTTTAGTGTAACCTTGAGCCACTAATCTTGCTTTGTTCCTTATTACTATCCCATCTTGATCTAGCTTGTTTCGAAAGACCCACTTAGTTCCAATCACATTATGATCTTTAGGCCTCTCAACTAACTCACATACTTGGTTTCTTGTAAAGTTGTTTAGCTCTTTATGCATAGCATTGACCCAATCAACATCCTTCAAAGCTTCATCTATCTTCTTAGGTTCAATGGATGACACAAATGAGAAATGCTCACAAAATAAAGCCAATCTTGATTAAGTTTGCACAACTCTTGAAATATCACCAATGATAGTGTCCAAAGGATGATCTCTTGCAACATTGGTTGGTTGAAGCACTTGCACTTGATTGCTTGCATTTGATTGATCACTTGGTTGAGATGATGAACTAGCCACTTGTTGTTGATCTTGCACTTTGTCATCACTAGTTCTTGCTTGAACTTGATCATGGGAACCACTAGCTTGCATATTTGAGTTATAGAGCGCTTGATTCTTGTCATCTTTAATATTAATCACCTCTCTAGGCCTTATATCACCAATGTCCACGTTCTTCATTGCATTGAACAATTGAGTGCCTCTTACATCATCTAGATTCTCATCTTCCTCTTGGGAACCATTTGTTTCATCAAACTCCATATCATGAACCTCCTCAAGAGTACCACTAGCCAAATTCCAAACTCTATAAGCCTTGCTAGTAGTGGAGTATCCAAGCAAGAAACCTTCATCACATTTCTTTTCAAACTTACTCAATCTAGTGCCTTTCTTCAATATATAGCATTTACAACCAAAAACTCGAAAGTATGCTATGTTGGGCTTTCTTCCATTTAAAAGCTCATAAGGTGTCTTCTCCATCATGGGGTGACAATAGAGTCGGTTGCTATAATAGCAAGCCATGTTGATTGCTTCAGCCCAAAATGAATGACTCACATTGTACTCACTCAACATTGATCTTGCCATGTCAATCAAAGTTCTATTCTTCCTTTCAACTAAGCCATTTGATTGAGGAGTGTACTTGGCCGATAATTGATGTCTAATTCCAAATTCATCACACAACTCATCAATTCTAGTGTTCTTGAATTCACTACTATTGTCACTTCTAACTTTTTTTATGGTTGTTTCAAACTCATTGTGAATGCCCTTGACAAATGATTTGAATGTTGCAAACACATCACTCTTGTCAACAAGAAAGAATACCCATGTGTATCTAGTGAAACAATCCATAATCACAAATCCATATTTGTTTCTACCAATGCTTGTGTATGTGGTTGGTCCAAACAAGTCCATGTGCATCAACTCAAATGCCTTAGATGTGCTCATCATGCTCTTCTTAGGATGTGTGTTACCAACTTATTTTCTAGCCTGACATGCACTACATAGCTTATCCTTCTCAAATGTGACATCTTTCAAACCTCTAACTAAGTCATGCTTAATAAACTTGTTCAATTGTTTCATTCCAACATGACCAAGCCTTCTATGCCATAACCAACCCATGCTAGACTTAGTGATCAAACATGTTGTCAATTGAGCTTCTCTAGCATTGAAATCAACCAAGTATAGATTTTCATATCTAAATCCTTTGAATATCAAGTTAGAGCCATCTACACTTATAATCTCTACATCATCCACACCAAATATGCACTTGAAACCAAGATCACACAATTGAGCTACCGACAAAAGGTTGAAGTTCAAGCTTTCTACTAGTAGCACATTGGAAATGCTCAAGTCATTGGATATTGCAATCTTACCAAGCCCTTTGACCTTACCTTTGCTAGTGTCACCAAATATGATACTATCAATCCTATTGCTCTTGTTTTCATTGATTAAATTGAACATTCTTGGATCACTGGTCATGTGTTGTGTGCACCCACTATCAAGCACCTAATGCCTTCCTCCGGCTTTATAATTGATCTACAAAAGAAGATCAATTCCTTTTAGGTACCCAAACTTGCTTGGGTCCTTCAAGGTTAGCTATCAAGGTCTTTGGTACCTAAATGGCCTTCTCCTTTATGCCCATAATTGGTGTACCAATGAACTTAGCCTTCACACCATTGGCACCCTTAACAAGCATGTAACAAGAATTAAATTTAATTGAGGATACAATAGGTAGCTTGTTCTTGTTAATCTTGTAATATTGCTCTACATGCCCAACTTGCTTGCATCTATTGCAAAACCGACCATTATCCTTCACAAAGTTAACTTTGGGAGTGACAAAGGCCACCTTGCCTTTCTTGGGGATATAGCCTAATCCCTCTTTGTTGGGCAATGAGTGAGCTCATTCACCTCCTTCTTAAGGGTCTCATTTTCCACCATTAATGAGGCATCACAAGTGAGACCATCACTCAAAGGTGAAGTAGAAGTAGTAGTGCTACATGAAGTGTTAGTGGGAGCAACTATAATGGGCTTATAAAAAGATTCATCAATAACATCACATTTTAGTCCCACATCACATGATATAATCACTTGCTCCTTCTTGGCTTCCTCTTTGACTTGCTCGATGAGAGAGGAGTGAGCTTTGCCAAGCTTCTCATAGGCTTCCATTAGCCTCTCATGAGTGGTATTGAGCTCATCAAGGGATTGCTCAAGAAATTTGACTTTCTTGTTCAATTCCTTGCACTCCTTTCTCTTAATCTCAAAGCAAGTATGCACTTGCTCACACAAGTCCATGAGCTCCTTCTTGGAGTACTCCTCATCATTATCATCACTCCTACAAGCATCACTTTCACATTCATCATCATCGCTCACACCATATTTTACCTTGGTAGGTTTTGCCATGAGGCATGTCGAAGGAGTGTCGAAGATGGAGGGCTTGTTGTTGATGGCGATGCTTGCTAGTGCTTTCTTGATAGATTTCTTACCATCATCACTAGAGTCATCACTATCCGAAGAGCCATCACTATCCCAAGTGACCACATAGCCTCCACCCTTCTTCTTCTTTTGGAAGGTCATTCTCTTCTCCTTCTTCTCCTTCTTTTCTTTCTTATCCTTCTTGTGCTTCTTCTTCTCATCCTCATCATTGTCACTATTGTAGGGACAATTTGCTACAACGTGATCAGGACTCTTGCAATTGTAGCATCTTCTCACATATTCTTTGCTTTTGGTGTGATCTCTTCTCTTTCTTGCACCATAGCCCTTCTTCTTTATGAATTTTCCCATCTTGCGTACAAAGAGGGCCATAGCTTCATCATCAATATCACTAAGATCATCATCATCATTTGATTCTTTCTTGGACTTGCCCTTGTTCTTGGATGATGATGAGCTAGCCTTGAATGCTATACTCTTCTTCCTCTTGTCTTCTTCTTCCTTCTTGTCATCCTTGTCATCCCTCTCCCTTTCCACATAGTATGTCTCTTGGGTCATGACATCACCTAGTACTTGGTTAGGGGTAATCTCCTTTAATCCTCCTCTTATGATAAGCAATCTCAACATCTCAAATCTTGGAGGTAAGCACATCAAGAGATATCATCATCCTTGATCTTCTCTCCCAAGGCCTTCAAGTCATTTACAATCACTTGCAACCGATGAAATATTTCTAGAATGCTCTCATCTTCCTTCATCTTGAAGCTTATCAACTTATCCTTGAGAATGTACAACTTAGCCCTCTTCACCACCGGTGTGCCCTCATATGTTTTCTCCAATCTCCTACACACCTCATTTGCTCTTTCACAATCCTTGATTTGCTCAAACACCTTGGAATCAATGACATTGTATATGGTATTGAGAGCCATTGTATTGCATTGCTTGTTGGTCTTGTCTTGGTTGGTGGGGTCATCAGGATCAATGATAGCATAGTCCTTCTCGGTCACCTCCCATACTTGATCATTGATTGAACCAAGATACATCCTCATCTTTCTCTTCCAATAATCATAGCATGTGCCATCAAAGAATGGTGGTTTGCCCCCCACATGGTTGAACACAACTTGAGCCATAATTTGACACTAAGGTTGTTAAGCCTTCAATCAAACGGTGACCACGGCTCTGATACCACTTGAAAGGTCCTAATATGGCTAGAGGGGGGGTGAATAGCCTATTTAAAAATCTATAAATCAACTAGAGCAATTTGATTAGTATGACAAATAGCGTAATACAAACTTGCTCTAGCTCTACAAGGGTTGCAAGCCAACTATCCAACAATTCTAGTTGCAATGATTACTTAGGCACACAAACTTGCTATGTAATTACTCAATAAGAGCTCTCAATCTTGCTACTCTAAAGAGCTCAACTAGATGAATATAAATAATAAAGCAAGCTCTCAATTCTAATTACACTAAAGAGCTTGTATCAACTAGTTTGCAAGAATGTAAATAAGTGAGTAGGGTAATTATACCGACGTGTAGGGGATGAACCAATCATAAGATGAATATATAGCCAATCATCGGGAGAATGCCAAAGACAAGAGATAAATGATTTTCTCCCGAGGTTCACATGCTTACCAACACGCTACGTCCTTGTTGTGTCGACCAACACTTGGTGGTTCAGCGACTAAGAGGTGTTGCACAAACCTCGTCCACACAATTTAGACACCATAAGAACCTACCCACAAGTGAGATAACTCAATGACATGAGCAATCCACTAGAGTTACCTTTCGGTGCTCCACCAGGGAAGGTACAAATCCCCTCACAATCACCAGAGATGGCCACGAACAATCACCGACTCATGCCAATACTCCTTCGCTGCACCAAGCCATCTAGGTGGTGGCAACCACCAAGAGCAACAAGTGAATCCCGTAGCAAAACACAAACACCAAGTGCCTCTAGATGCAATCACTCAAGCAATACACTTGAATTCTCTCTCAATCTCACAATGATGATGAAACAATGATGGAGATGAGTGGGAGGGCTTTGGCTAAGCTCACAAGGTTGCTATGTTAATGCAAATGACCAAGAGAGTGAGCTTGAGCCGGTTATGGGGCTTAAATAGAAGCCCCCACGAAATAGAGCCATTGTACCCCTACACTGGGCACAACACGGGGTGACCAGATGCTCTAGTCAGTTCGACCGGACACAGGACCCCAATGTCCGGTCGCCCGATGCTTGCCACGTGTCATTAGCTTCAAATGCTGATCACCCAACCTCAATGGTCAAGTGATGACTAGACGCGTCAGTAAGAAAGTGACCAGACGCAGGACCCCAGTGTCCGGTCGTTTCTAGTAAGGTTTCAAACGCAAAATTTCATGACCAGACGCATCCGGTCATGCTCGACTGGACTCACCTGGTGTCCGGTCACTCAACGTTTTCTCTATGCGCCTCACGTCAGCGTACGTCAGCACTGACCGAACGCACTCTGCCAGCGTCTGGTCACTCTTCATGCCAGCGTTCGGTCACAAGACTGAGATGCGTGCTCACTGCTACTACTGACTGGACTCAGGACCCTAGCGTCCGGTCACTGCACCACCAGCGTCCGGTCACTCTGTGAACCCCTGTCTTTTCTGTATAGGGTGTTGGTGGCACTGTCGGACTGTCCGCACTCTACGGGCGGACACTCCGTCGGTGAAGTTTCTAGGCCTTGCTCAAATGTGCCAACCACCAAGTGTATCACCTTGTGCACATGTGTTAGCATATTTTCACAAAAACTTTCAAGGGTGTTAGCACTCCACTAGATCCTAAATGCATATGCAATGAGTTAGAGCATCTAGTGGCACTTTGATAATCGCATTTTGATACGAGTTTCACCCCTCTTAATAGTACGGCTATCGATCCTAAATGTGATCACACTCACTATGTGTCTCGATCACCAAAATAAAATGGCTTCTACCATTTATACCTTTGCCTTGAGCCTTTTGTTTTTCTCTTTCTTCTTTTCAAGTCCAAGCACTTGATCATTACCATGGCATCACCATCATTATGTCATAATCTTCATTTGCTTCACCACTTGGACTAGTGCTACCTATCTCATAATCACTTTTGATAAACTAGATTAGCACTTAGGGTCTCATCAATTCACCAAAATCAAACTAGAGCTTTCAGCAGTACGCAGTGAACTTCACCAAAGTGAATTCACCGCCGCGATTAGTCATCAGCACGCGGAGCTTCTTGCCGCTCTCGGCGTCCGCGTGTGTCTTGAACTTCTTGATCACCGTCACTGCTTCATCCTTGCTCGTTAGGAGTTGTAGCCACATGTAGTGACTGCAATCATCCATGAGTAGGATGAAGTACCGCCGACTACTGTTTGTAGCAGGCATGATCACCCCGTAGAGGTCACCGTGAATGAGCTCGAGAGCGTCCTTCGCGCGATACTTGGCCACCTTTGGGAATGGTAGCCTCCTCTGCTTCCCGACCAGGCAGCTGTCACATAGCTCGCCTCTGTGCTTGATGTGAGGTAGCCCTCAGACCATCTTCTCCAGCTGACCAAGCGCGTCGAAGCTGAGATGTCTGAACTGGGCATACCACATCCACGGTTCCTCGGAGTGCCTTGCCGCCAGGCACACCGGTTGCTCTACCTTCAGGTCGAGCAGGTACAATCGGTTCAGGGATGTCTTCACCTTGGTAAGAAGTTGTTGCTCCTGGTCCCTGATCCTAAGGACCCCGTCCTTGATCAGTACCTCGCTACCGCGCTCATCCAGCTGACCAATGCTGATGATGCTGGAACGTAGTTGCGGGATATAGTATACATCTGTTAGCGCACGGTGCTCCCTGTTCTGGCACCTGAAGATAATGGTGCCGCGCCCTTGGATAGCCACCCTTGAGCCATCACCAAACTTCACCGTACCAGTAACATCACCGTCGAGCTCGGAGAAGGAAGCCTTGGTGCCCATCATGTGGTTACCGGAACCAGAGTCCAGATACCACCGCTGCTCCTAGTCGGCGCCCACACGTCTGAGGTGAACTTGGGCACGTGGTTCGTCAAGGTTGACGGTCTTCAGGGCCTTCCCAAGTCCTTCCACCGTCGTTGCCTCTTCCCTCTCCTCGGCCTCGACGTCGTGCAGTGCACAGAACATCACCATCAGGATAGTGGCCTGATCCTCATCATCAGCTTGCGCCAGATGAGCCTAAGCCTTCTTCTCCTACTTGCTATTTGGGCAGTCCCATGCCTAATGGCCCATCTTCCTGCAACGTCGGTAGGCATTGGGGGCGACCTGCTTCTTCTCTGAAGAAGCCTTACCGCGGCGCTTGCCATCGTCACCGCGGTTGGAGGAGGCTGCCTTCCTAGAGTTCCTCTGAGTAGCCCACTCCTCTTCCATCAGCAGAAGTTTCTCGTTGTCCTTCGTTGCTGTCGCCTGCTCTAGGCGCTTGTCCACCGTTCGTAGACGGCCTGTCATATCCTCAATGGTGAGGGTGGACAAGTCCAGCATCGTCTCTATGGAGAGAGCGATCTGGATGTACTTTGCTGGCACGGAGTGGAGGTACTTGAAGACCATCTTCTCTTCATCGATGGTGACGCCATGGCTCTTCAGCTTGCTGATGAGCGTCTGCAGGTGGAGGGAGAAGTCCACCGTTTTACCATCCTTAAACTTGAGGTTGGCATACTCCTACTTCAGAAGCTGGGCCATCGCCTTCTTTGCGCGGTCAGAACCGACACGCATCACCGCAATAGCCGCCCACGCCTCCTTAGCCGAGCTCTTCACCCCCAACGGCTCCCTGTACTCCGCCGGTACAGCAGCGAGGATAGCCTCAAGCGCTGATATGTCATCTTCTTCATTGTCGGTGCCCTTGTCAACAGCATTCCAGAGCCGTCGGACTCTGAGCTTGACCTTCATGGTCACCGACCACGCTCCATAGTTGGTGCGAGTCAGCATCGGCCAACTGGTGCCGTTGGCCTCCCACACCGTGCGAACAACGACCTCCGGTCGTGGCTAGGCAGCCACAGCAGTGCCACTGCTGTCGCCCATCTCTGAACCGCCCGTCATCGCCAGCGATTAGTCTGGCGACGGCGCTTGTATGGCTCCGATACCACTTATTGGCCCACAGGATCACCAGCTCAGGTGAGTGAGGTATTTAATCCAGCGCCACAAGATCCAGTGTCGTCGGCTGCCAAAATAAGAGTGTTTAGCAGTTCATTGTTTTACATAGAAAATATGTTCAACGTAATAAGAGAAGCACGTAAAACACAGTAAGATCACTCACCAACAAAAAAGACACTAGAATGTCATGTATTTTCAACCCATTACAGTGCAAGTTACACAACGCACGAACATATCGCTCGATGGAGGCGATAGTTCGTTTCAATTCTCTCTTGATTGGAGTATTCGATCAATCAGATGGATCAATGGAGGCGACAAAGGACGGCCGGCGACGCACATCATTATACAGCAGCTAGACGAGACATACTTTAGGGGGCGGGGGGCGGTGGCGGCCGGCTCAAGGAAGCGCCATCGTCCAGCCGGCGGGCGTCGTCGGTCATCATCTCAGTTATATCATCAGCAGCAGCATCACCTGCTCTATATTGCGACTCTCGACTCTGCCAACAAATAAAAAGCATCGACTACTGTGTGTAAATAAATGACGGATATAAAACACACATTATTTCTAGAGTTAAATGCATCATTGGTCTATTAACTTTTGTTCATGTTTCACTTGGGTCCATTAATGGTGAAAGTGGTTTTTCAGGTCCATAAACTTTTTAAGTGATGCATCTCTAGTTCATACCTCTTCGTTTCTGTTTTTTTGGAGGCAGTTGCGGCTCACGTGAGCAGTAGATGATGGCTGGTTGATGACCTCCTAGCACCGGTGGTGCTCGCTTGCACCGTCCATGGTAGGCTGCCACACCAGTGCCATGCGGTGGCGTGCGGCAAGGTGCTGCCACTGCCGCTACCGCCGGAGTCGATGGACTTGGCGTACCGAAGCAGCTGTGGTGAGCAGTCATAGCCTGTAGGAGATGCAGAGAAGGGCACGGGAGGTGTGGCCGTGGGACCAACGACCGTGAGGCGGACGGAGGACGGCGTGGAGCCCCACGGCACGCGGGTGAGCGCCTCGAGCAGCGTCGTCCATCGAACACCGTGTGAGACGCCGATGTCCACGTCGTGAACTTGACGGGGCTCGGTCACCGCACCTTTCATCAACGCGGCCTGCGTAATCGCGGAGTTGGCGAGCGCGTTCGCCGAACGATGGGCTGACCTAGATGAACTTTATGGGCGAGGCTCGGAACAGCCGCCAGTCAGTGTCGGAGAACACCGGCCTCGGGCACTTGCAAGCTAGCCGCTTGGCGCACGGCGTGGGAGGCGTCGCGTGAGGGCGCGCAGCCCATGCGTGGCCTATCGGTGGTTCGGTTCGCCGGAGAAGGAGGCCAGCTCGACGAGCAAGTACAGCAGGTGCTGCGTGCACGGCATGTTCCCCACTTCGATGGCGGCCGCCCACACGTTCAACAGCTGCTCCGCCCACCGCAGCTCCCTGTCCGGACTTGCTGCGGTGCCCCTGCCACTCCCCTTCTCGCCCGCCTTCGATCTGACGCAGCTCGCTCCCCGCCTCCCCCCTTTTGTTGATGTCTACTCTGTCCAGGAGCCGTATTCTCTGGAGACTTGTGTTTCTTGGGCTGCCCAAACTCCGGCTGCGAGGTGCGAGGTCATTGGTGACGACGCAACGCTACTACCAAGGCTCAAGCTTGGCTGGTGCAAGGTTGTGGCATTAGGGGGCTGTGTGGATGGCAGCGTGGGAAAGCTGCCTGAGCCAGGCATCACTCCTAGGCGTTCGATTTTGAGCGCCTGGGGTCGGATGTGCATGCCTGGCCAGCGCTCCCAGGCCAGGGCTGCATCCAAACAGGCCCTAGGTGGTAGGGTCTCCACGGCCATGCTGCTGACGTCGTGCTGCTCCTGCGCTTCCGATGCCGACAGCAGCGCCTTGCCGCACGCCCGCACTGCCACCCATCGACCCCGGCGGCAGTGGCAGCGGCAGCACCTTGCCGCACACCCGCACGTCGGTACCAGCTCGGCGGCCCGCTGCTTCCTACCGCAGACGGCGCAGGCGAGCATGATCGGTGCCTGGAGGTCCATCAACCAGCCCCATGGCTCCAAGGACATAACAGAAACAAAGGGTTATGGACTAGAGATGCATCGCTTAAAAAGTTTAAAGACTCGAAAAACCACTTTTACAGTTGATGGACCTAAGTGAAACATGAACAAAAGTTAATGGACCAATGATGCATTTAACTTTTATTTCTATCTATCCATGGAGAGAGAAAGTTATTAGCTAGATATATAGGACCGGCAGGTAGAGAGAGGTATCTACCTGATGATGATGATGATTCGAGTCGAGGTCCTCCCAGGAGCGAATCCGAAAGATGTAATCCCATCCCACCCCATCTTGACGGGGGATCAAGGCGCCACTTGTGGATGCCGGCGTGATAGAGCAGAGCCCAGAGATGCGTGATGAGCTCACCGCCCTGCGACAGATGCTGCAAGTGCTCGTCCACCTGGTCCGACGGCGCTGCGTACACCAATGCCTTCAGCAGCAGCAGCAGGCATGCTTGTGTTGAGTCCCTCCCCCAGCTTGACACCCGCCGCATAGACGAAGCATCCGGCATAGTAGGCGTCAAGATTGGTTATCCCAGGTTGAGCAAAGTCTTGCCTAAGCCTAATGTTTCGAAGAACAAAGTAATCCCTAAACTCGTCGTGGCCAAACTCTCTCATTGCCCGCAACCTGTCTGCAAACTTGTGTACGCTCCAAATTGCCACTTCCCTAACTCCGTCCAGCGTACATTGCTCTTTTTTAGTGTCAGAGCCCCCACGGAGTAATCCTGGCTAAAGATGGCAATGGGCCTCGATACCTGATACTCGATGGGTATTTGATCCATTAGGGAATGGTGATGGAATCATATCTTTACTTGTGGACATCTAAATAGATAAGAATCCATCACCGACGGATATAGTGGGTACGAGAACGTTCCTTGTTTATCCGTCTCCGTTACCCATTGGAGAACCCGACTATTTGAGCTGTCATGCGAGTATTAGGCCCAAAGAAGCTCAACATAGGTATTTTGGTCCAAATCTAAACAATCATATATATAGTTTGTGTGTTCTAGGAACCCTAGTTCAATTTTTTCTCACCATCTCCGTCAGCAGCACAAGCACGCCTATCTCACGAGCGCTCGTGCTCCTCGCTTCCTCAGTTCGGTCTCTCTGCCACCTTTGCTCGTCCTCCTCGTAACCTCGCTCCTTCTCCTCGGTATCTCCGAGACTCCGACACTTATACCCGGGTAAAGAAGAAACGTATCCGATTACAAAGCTGCGACCCCAAGTGTCCTTGTTTATCGGGTATGCAGTACCCGTCGGGTATCTGTTACCCGACCAATGCCCGACGAGTACGGGGATGAGCAAGAATCTATACCCGAGACAATTAACGGGGACGGGGACGGAAAGAATTCTCCGTAGCAAGGAAGAGAATGTTCCGACGATACCCGACGTGTACATCCGTTGCCCACCAAGTATGCGCAGTATTAGGACACATAGCAGGTGGCCACGCGATGATGCTTCTTTGCATTGTCATTGTCCGCAAGAAACCTTGGTCGTCGCGCTGCTGCGCCAGTTCACAGTAGCACGTTGCGATGTGCCACATCAGAACACAAGGCACGTAAAACTCATTAGACAATTCTTTAGCAGCACTTCGGAACCAGCGGTCATTATAACCATATCCCCAAAGGTTACCTTGTGGGACTGTGGGAGGCTACTCTGTCCATTATTTCCATCCTTGGAGGAAGCCCAACTGCTCACTCCATTGGACTCGATCTTCTTACTAACGAACTCACCAATGGCTTCCTTCACATCAGCATGCATGCAGCTCAACGGCACCCCCGGCAATGTTTCCTGGAGCACTCGGCCCATGTACCGCAATCCAAACACCTACTGACATTTCTCGATGATGCGGACCAGGTGGAGTCCAAATTTACTTCTCGACCCAAAAGAGTCTGGCCGCGCTCCATGTATCCGCAGAATAACCACCGACGGCAGTGACCGGGACCGGGCAAGCTGATTGATTCAATTAGAGAATGCTGACCGAGCTTATTTTGCCACAGGTATTGGTGTTTGTCAGACCAATTAATCCTGATAAGAGATGCCCTCAGCCTCATTCCCCAGCTCATCGTCCCCGCCACATCCTTCGCCGTCCATGGTTTGTCGTCCTCCAGCTCCACATCCCTAATCTTCCTAGCGCAATCACAGGCAAAGGCAACTCTCGCCCAGTTTGAGGTCTAGAAACACCAGTATTACTCCGGTAATAATAAATTCCACTACTGTGGTGTGCACAATGATGTTGCCGGGAGAAGCATGGCGTGTTGTCCTCGCCCCAGGTATGACAGACACTGCCCCAACAAAACATACCCCAATAAGCGAAGCAAATGCCCAGACGCTAGCACTACTCGCTTCGTAGTAATCGAGGAATGCATTGCTGGTGTGCAATATGTCATACAGGAAAGCCAACTCAATCTCAACCACCTTGAACGCCCGCTCATAGTTTGGAATCAAGGGCTGGGCGCTGGCCTTCGCTGCTGGTTCAATGCTACTTAAACCAAGAAAGCGCCGTTGCAACATATGAGAGAGAGAGAAGGAGAGGCACACTTCCTTGCAGGCACTGAGGGATGAAAACCGATCGGATACGGACGGATATCATCGATATTACATTTGTTTTCATATTTCTGTCCGGATTTGAATTCGAATACGGATAGTGTCAACTATGTCGGATATGATACGATTGGATATCGACATCATAAATATGCGATTTGAGTATTCGGATACGGATACGGTATCGGATGTTGGATATCCGGACTCGAATACGGATAGATCTCAACCCCTCTAAACGGATTCGGTTTCAAATACGGTCGAAAAATATCCGTACCGTTTTCATCCTACGAGATCTGATTCTAGCTTATTGTCACCTTCGCACCTCCTGCGAGCTATAGCTATCTCACGCATCTCAAACGTCCTAAACCTTGGCTTGAACATTGTCCACAAACAAGCTGATTTCTTCATCAGGGTCTCTGAAAGAAAACTCTCGATTCAAATCTGGAATGTCTCTGACCATGTTCCGCATAGAACTTGGTACCACAAGTGCCATTGACCTATGAAATCCCTTGATGAAAGTCACGGCAGACAACACGCAGATGGCTATGTTACCAATATCACTGGAGATGGTTGAGATGCGCATCAAAAGAACATATCCAAAGTAGAGGCAGAGCTGATACAACATCTTCCAGAGCTGGCTCCTGTTGTCGAGGCCAGAGCCAGACGCGGCGGCTGAGTCGACGCAACAAAGGAGGGCCAGTAAGGATACCGCCCATATGGGGTACATCTCACTCTTCACCGGCGAAGATTGCATTAGGCCAATGCTGTATGTCCCTAGGGATAGAAACACCGCATTTGCAGCGAAGAAGCCCTTTTGTATGAACCAAACTATTGGACCAACGCCGGCAGGAACCGAAGGCAGCAAGGAAGAAGGACAGAGCAATGGCAACCAGCGCTAATGCCTCAATTCGGAGCACTGTTCCCCTAGGACTATTCCACAGATCTCTCAGCTCATTCGGAATGCTGGTTGATGTTGCATTTTCCAAGTACTGTTGATGACGACCCATATTCCGCATTCGGCGGTAATGCACCTCGGAATAGGAAGACTACGTGTCATACATAAATATATATAATTATATACTAATTTAATAGAAGTAACTAGTCGACCTTGGAATACAAGTAGCATCTGAACAACTTTAAATATAGCGCCAACAAATATATGGCATTTTTAGAAGTCGCTGGCCTGGAACTTGGTTGAAACTGGCTGAAAACACTGTTTCGGCTGAATTGTTGTGAGAGAAAAATACTGTTCCCACTGAAAAAAATAAGCCGAACAAGCTGAATATAGGGTAAGCCGAACAGGGCCGAAAACTGGAACTAGTTTCATATTTTTATGATTCAAAATAAATTAAAATCATTAATTTCTTAAGATCAAACTAGATTTTTTTAATTATTATTAAAAAATTGAAAACCACTTTTGAAGCTGGCCAGAGGACCAAATTTGTCTAATTTCGACAGTTTAAAGGTGTGTGTTGCCTGCTTTCATAGTTCAAGGTTGAAACTCGGACTACGTTGTAAGTTGAGGTTGGAAAATATACTTTACCCAATGTTCACAAAAATATACTTTACCCAAAAAGAATTTAGCACCCAAATTAGGGATGCAATGTGGCTGAAGCCTTGGAGATGATCGACTAGTACACACTACCTAGCATCCAGTTCCTACACTACGTATACAAAATGTTTTTTTTAGCACAATTAACAGTATTTTATTTTGTTTGGAACTTCTCTCCAACATTTGTTTTCGAACAAAATGTCGGATTAGGGAGGGGGCTAGGAGGTTCCCTCTCACCCCACCGGCGTGTATCTCCACTAAGTCATTGAGAATGGAGAGGTGGATGGAATAAAATGAAGAAAGAGAAACAGGGAGGAGATCAGTAAGGTAAGAGGCAAAGGTAGGCGATGTATCCATGACTCCTCATTTGGATTTGCTGAACTGGACTGTTATTGCAATCCGGCTTCTAGCCAGTAGATTGGTGGTGGTGCAAGAGAACTACATCCAAGGCCCATTTTCCTTTTTTTTTGTTTCTTATATTAATGTTATATACACATATAGCTGTTTAAGATGAAAACAAACCGGAGACCTCGTGAATGCAAAAGCTACCAAAAGCTTTTCAGGAAAAAAAAATAGGCCCATTTGATTTGCCTCAGTAACAGCAGCAGGACTAATTGGACAAGTCCGAATTATTCCCAGTGCAAGTGGCTTAAAAATAATATACTATAATCACTTCAACAGATAAATTAGTTTTCGCGTGACAAATCAGAAATCACATACCATATTTTCTCTCGCTTTTGTTTTCCTAGCTCAGTTGAGTTTTCCTGTGCGCCAGCCTTCTTCCCGCTCCTTGCCTCCAGAGTTGGGCTGCTGCGGTCTTCTGAACGCTGCAGCGTTTCCTCTTCAATACAAAAGGGTGCTCTTGAGTTGAGAGTACAAGTTTCCCGACGCGGCAGATTTTGGATGGTTTAGATGATTAGATCTAGTTTGACATAGCTCTCTAAATAGTTTGGATGCTCTTGAGAGTATGCGTGTTGGCTTGCAGTCTTTTTTTTATTCTTTGCTCATAACCAAAGTATTCTGCTTTCTGTTAGAATCTGTCTATGCTACACCCGTGTGTTTCACGAGGACCTAGCACTCGGTTGTTAGATTAGTGTAAAACACACGATTTTTGTCAGGACCAAACTTCGGTTGTTTCAGAGGAAAGTAGCACACGATATCTAACAACGTTAGATTTAAATCAAACGGCTGCCCACACAATTAACAAGTCACAATAAATTAATATAACAAGCCACAAATTTTTTTTTCTATAGTTAGACAAGGAAAAAAATTAATGTATATGTTGACACAAAGACAATTAACAAGTCATAATTTTTTTTCTATAGTTAGACAAGGACAAAAAATTAATATATTATAACACAAAGACAATTTACAAGTCATAATTTTTTCTATAGTTAGACAAGGACAAAAAAATTAATATATATGTTGACACAAAGACAATTAACAAGTCACAATTTTTTTTTCTATAGTTGGACAAGGACAAAAAAATTAATATATTATAACACAAAGACAATTAACAAGTCACAATTTTTTTCCTATAGTTAGATAAGGACAAAAATTAATATATATGTTGACACAAAAACAATTAACAAGTCACAATATTTTTTTCTTATAGTTAGACAAGGATAAAAAAATAATATATTATAACACAAGGACAATATATTAGAACACAAAGATACGTACGTGTATTCCCGCGTCACGTGTACACGGTACGTACGTGTATTACTGGACCGCGTCGGGCGTACACGGTACGTCAGTACGTACGTGTGTTCCCTGCGCCCCTTATGGACCAGTGCTGCGCCCTACGTACGTGTATCTCTGTATGCCTAACTCAGACGGCAGCGGCCGAGACAAATCAAACAGCACAGGAAATCGAGCGTCAAATCCAGCGGCCAGGAAATCGCGTGTCGCCAGGAAACAAAACAACCTGAGTGTTGTACCTGAGGCAATGATCTCGTGGACTAAAATTCATGTGTTTTTTTTTGCTAAAATACACGTGTGTTGTATAGCATTTCTGTTCTGTTAACAGATAGGTCGGCAATGGTGATCACGCTGCGTGGCTAGTGCTCTACATCATTTGCATTCTCCTTTACCTTTTTTTTTAGTTTCACCTGTTTAAAATTTTAAATAAATTTATTCAAAGACACTATACATTGTTGGTTAACGTTAAACAGGATAACAGACTTTTTTTTCTTTTTTTTGCATGCGCCAAGGATGTATTGTACATTTGTACTGCATGCTTCTCTTTCCCGACCGCAGACTGCACGCCACCAAGACCATGCACCAGAAACACATCCATTCCTTACGGGCCTGTTTGGTTCACTTCTTCGATCCTAACCTGGCTAGAAATTAAAATAAGCCAGGCTAGACCAATCCTGTCTTGTGCAATACACAGACACTTTATTTGGTTGATGTACAAGTTAAACCTGCACCGTGTAGAGCTGTGTTTGGTTGCCCGGCATGCCATGATGCAGTAACCTCGTCATCTTTGTTAGGGTGAGCTTAGCTCCTTCACTTGCAGCTAGGCATTTTGTCGAACACTTACATGCACGTACCTGAGCATGGCCAGGACGAACCACCACTGCCTCTATTGCCGGTGGTGATGACCTCCCTCACCGTGCGCGCCATGGTGATGGCCGCGGCGCCACCGCTGCCCCTCCATGCGCCCTCTCCAAGCTGCGGCCCCTCCGTTGCGTGGGCCGCTTGAGCTGCGGCTAGCAATGACGGAGCTAGAAAAAAATTATATGTGGGGTGGAAATGAACCAAAAAAGGCACCGTATCCACAACGCACCACTTTTACATACTACAATCACATAAATCATGGCAAAATCGCTGCTATCACACAATTATGGTGAAAAATAGAAGAGAAACACAAGATGTTACCTCAAATTTTAAAAATAAACTAGTAGTTCATCAGTTGATCCATGCATTGCAAAATACAAATAACTAAGAATGGGTGAACCTGTAGATTAAATGAATATCAATTAGCGTCTTAGCGAGTAACAATAAAATGAAGGTAGCCCTCAAACAATAATGGGCATTATGAGAATATACTTACTAGTGGTGAAGGACTAAGAACGTTTTACCCCATTGCCAGACGCCAACTCCTGCTCGGCTGCTCCTCGGTGGGCGCACCTGGTGACCTGGGCACCTGCCGACGGGCGGTGGCTGGCCGGCGGCCGCTAGCGCATGGGGGCGGCCGGCAGATGGGGTAGCGCCGTGGTGCAGGTGCGCAACGGCTGGCGGTGGCTGGCGGCCTGGCGGAGCGGCGACAGGCGGTAGAATTGCGGCGAATGCACTCGAGCTCGATCGCGGATAGGGAGTCGCGCCCGGATGCGGGATACGCTCGATTGGGGAATTGGGGAACCAAACTAGGCCCTTACTGTGCTAAAATAAACTAACAAAGAAGGCCCAGTGTCCCAACAACAACCATGGACTAATGTCGCTCGACGCTCGTTCGTCGCCATGGCGCTCTGCTCGGCAACTCACGACCTCAGCAGCTGGAGATAGGGAAGAAGAGGGGGTCCATGGTTTGAGGTTACGCCACCGGTAGCTGTGACGGCCGCCCCACCATGCCGTAGGGAAGCTCCGTCATTGGCGGCTAGGCACAATGGGGATTGGGGATGCAGCGGCGTTGAGCTCCGGTTTGGTGGCAACAGCCACGGGGATGAAGAGCTCCATCGCCGGCGTCCAGCTTTAGTGGTGGCTGTGGCGGCGTTGAAGAGCTCCCGTCTGGGACCACGCCCCCACGCGCTTGCGCCGGTGCCATGGGAGATGGGACCTCAACGCCGGGGAGATGGTCGGAGTGCTCGACGATGATGGCTGCGGCAGGGGGCGGGGGATGGAAGAAGCGAGGTAGGTGACGCGATTCACATCCGAGGCCAACGATGAGAGAACAACCGTCCATCTCGTTTCCATGGAGGGCTAAGGAGATGTTGCACTAGATTAGCCTGGCTAAAGACACTTCACAGGCAACCAAACGTGTCACACCCTCCTGTTCCTCCCTCAAAAAAAAAACATGTCGCCTCTAGCAGGCTTGGGCTACGGCTTGTTGCATGCGTCCGCCCAGGAGCTTGGCTACGGCTTTTATGTTTTGTTTGTCTTTCGGCCTTCGGAAGTGCTAGCGCCTCCGACGGACGTCCGCGTTCGAATGCCCGCAGGTTGCACTCGATTTCACGCTCCACGCAGGCCCCGCCTCGCATGACAAGAGGGAAAGGGTGCGTGGCGCCTCTGATTCAGAAGGATCCAGTCACGGCGTCGTATGGATGCTATGCCGACACCGGGAGAGATGATGCAGTAGAAGGTGGGCAGGAGAGATGCAACACCTGATCTATTTTTGAAATATCCAAATATAATTGTTGCAACATATGTCTGAAGGCAGTTAAAACACTTGAAAAAAACACCTGAAAACACTTGAAAACCATTGTAACCAATACGCAACATCCAAATAAAACACATGCAATGTATATGTGAAACATATGCAACATTCAGATAAACACACTTGCAACACGTGTCCAGAAAACACAGATGAAACATAGCTCTGAAACATATGAAACACTCAAAACATACGCTTGCAACATGCCTCTAAAACAATGGCAACATATGCAACATCCCCCGATCTAATTTTGCAATGTCCATATGAAACAAAATGAAACAAATGCATACATCTGAAACGCCTGAAATACTTGAAACATACATATGCAATACAGGGGAGGGGAAGGCTGGCCGGTCGGTTCCAGCTACCGAGGTGGGGAGGAGCTTAGTCGCCAGGGTGAGAGAGGGCGCCGCGCCACCTCCATGGATCTAGCTGGGGTGGGGGAGAGGGCCACCGGATTCGCTGGCGTTGGACGCTCCACATGGGTAAGGACACTGAGGTGGGGGAAGGGGCCGCCGGGGTGGGGGAAAGGGCCGCCGGGGTGGGAGAGGAGGGCCGCCCGGGGGGAGGGGGGGGGGGGGGGGGGGGAAGGGCCACCGGAGTGGGAAAGGAGTCCGCCGGGGTGGGAGAGCGCGCCGTCGCTGGGCAGGGAAGCAGCCATGGCCGCATGTTGAGGTAGGCATGGGGCGCAAGCGTGAGGGACTGGGTGCGGGAGTGAGCGGAGTGAGGCGTCCGTCCATTCCGGACGTCTTAATTGGAGTATTACCGTTCGGCCTTTGTTTGTCTTTCAGCCTTTCCCCATGGTAGTATGACCCGTGTTCTCTTAGCACAAAGTCACTAAAAAGTATTTTATTTTTTTCATCCAAAAACGAAATTGTTAGGTTACCAGGTTAGAGTAGCTGAAATGCTTCTCATATTCAAAATCGGATCTATATCCTCTTGAGAAATTTTATAATGGTAGCTGGAAAATAGACGGCTCACAAGGAGCGATTCGACGGCTAAAAGATAGAGGCGTCAAGAGGAACCAATTTAAAAGGCACCGTGAGACACCAAGTGGGTACTAAATGGTGGGACCATATGCACCTGGTGCATACTAAAATTGGTAGGATCAACACCTAAAAAAAGGTGGGATAATTTTATTTTTGAAAATTTTTTATGTAATTGAGGGTAGAATGGTACATTTATAATAGAAAAATAATGTTTTTAGTAGTACATGGATGATTGATGTAATATAGTCTATCACGTGTATTTCTCAAGTCCGACCACTCTGTCCTGCGGCGGCGGGCGAGGTTGAGGACGAGGGCGGCGGCGGCGGCTGCGTGGGTGAGGGCAAGGGCAGGGCTGCGACGGCCGTCCCCGCCACCGGGAGGGTGCGGGCGGCGAGGTGCGCGCATCCGTGGACGCGGCGGTCGAGGTGGCAAAGCTGGAGAGCAGGCTCGGCAAGGTGCGCGCGTCCACCCACGCCCACCAAGAAACCCCACTACAGATTCTATCTTGCGCCACAACATTCCATGTCATCGATGTAAAAAATGTCCAATTATCTCCCTCCATGTCATTAAGACCCCACTTCATATTCTATCTTGCGCCACAGTATTCCATGTCATCGTTGTCTACAATGTCCAATTATCTCCCTCCATGTCATTAAGATTTCTCAGCCATCCAATCTTTTCTTCACCAGTTGATACGGCCGTCCACTGCCCTGTTGGAACCAAACGAACATATATGCATTAATGTATTATTCATGCTGGATTAATTAAGCTACTACTCCAAGGCACTAGACTATCTCTTACCCCTCCCCCCCATCAATGACTCGCGAATCCTCCACTCCCATGGGAACCGCACTCCACCAAGGCACTAGCACGACGCAATTATTCAAGGCATCGTTTCAAGTCAAGATCCAACCAAACAAAGAGACGAGGATCTGCACAGCTCCCTCGATCACAGTCCCTCTTTCTTAATGACCTCCACTCTCATATATATATATATACTGTAAGTATACGTATAGCACACTAGCAGCACATCGATTCCTCTTTTAAATCTCTTGCTTTAGCATCACAGGTAGTTAGCAGAAGCAAGCCCTCTCGATGCCGATATGCCATTGTCTACAGCACGCCAAGTACTACTTCTATGTGCAACTGTGCACGTTCTTGGTCATTGACATTTTTTCACGCTGGGGTTTCCATATATACCGGTAAGCACATGTCGTCCTGATATTCCAAAAGAACCAGTCTGCCTTTTAATTATCGAGGTCCATCTCAGCTAGGTAAGCAGCATATGGCCATATGTACAGCGACTCTCAATTCTGTTTTTTTTTTTTCGAGAACACTATGAGAGAACCATAGTGCAGGTTACAAAACCACAAAGCTAGTGGTTAAGAACGTAAAACACAAGAGAATGAAAGAAACGCGGTAACTAGGGAGGATGTGCCGCCACCTCCCTGCTCCCTCCCCGGCCCCCACAAACCACGTCTCCGTCACGCCTAGAAGATGTGCCGCCGCCTCTGAGGCGCCCTTGCCCCCCCCCCCCCCCCCCCCCCCCGGTGTCGGTCGCCATCCTGGCGCCGGCGGCCCCCTCTCCCTCCCACCACCTCCCCGTTCCTTCCCCGACTATTAGGAAAGGATCCATTAGGATCACTTGTATTAGGAAATGATCCATCAGGATCACATGTATTAGGAATGGAACCATCAAGATCATTTGTATATTAGAATAGGATCCGTCAGGATCAATTATAGCCTAGCTTCCTGTATTGTAGACTTGTAGTACCTTCCTTGTGCCAGTTGATGACTACGACATGACAAGCACCCCCATATTGGGTGTGTGGTGTGATTCCAATACCTTTCTACACCGACCCCCTCAAACCCGTCCCCGCCGCGCCTGGAGGATGCGCTGACACCTTCTCGACGCCGCCACATCGCATCCCGATGCCGGTGGCCGCCCACCACCCTGACGAAGATGATCGCCACCAACCATGCGAGCAACAGCTAGGCGCAGGCGCGTATGCTGACTCCTCGGCTCGTCAGGAGGTTGTGCGACCGCCGCCTTTGCCCGCGGGGCCCACACCATTCTCGTGGGCGCAGTCGCCAATGCCGCCACATGCGTCACTGTGGCAGGCGCGGGAGGCTGCCTACGCTGCCAACGCTCCCCCTCTCCCACTCTATCCATCGTCGGTGGCAGTTGGAGCTGCCACGGCTACCCCGCAGGCGCGCGAGGGGGTCAGATCTGGTGCGCCCTTGCCACCTCCACCGTTGGGGTCAGCTGCCGCTGTCGTCGCAGCCACCCTGCCCACGAGAGCCAACGCTGAGGCATGCACCGTGCGCCCTAGGCCAAGTCCGGACCTTTAGGGCCCGCAGAGGTGCCGGCGGCCACCCCACCGTCTCCGGGCGTGGCACCATTCTACCAAGGGTGCTCCCCGGGAGGGCACACTAAACACTGTCGATGGGTGGATGACGACGAGGAGTTGGACGATGATCACCTCGCTACCTACCTGGATGCCGCTCGTCGCCCCACGAAGCCGGTCACTACGTCCCCCACTCACGCCTAGACTCGTTTACTTGTGATTCTGGGGTGCGGCGGAGCATATGATGGACGACAAGGACCCGCAAGAAGGCGGAGGAAGCACAATCGGCCGCAACCACAGCTGGTGTGCGTCCTACCTGCTCGGCCGGTGTATGGCCGCATCCCTACCCGCTAATGACTCGCCCACCATGGATGGGTCTCTACCCCCAACACCGATGGGTGGAGGAAGATCCTCCCTCGGCAGGAGACGCAGCCTATGGCTACGTCAGAGCCTCGCCATAGCCCAAAGCAGTCGCAACAGACCTAGAAGATCCCTATGGAGCTCCACGATAGATGTTTCAACTGCCTTTCCTACTCGCACCGAGTAGCGACTTGCTAATTGCCACGGCGTTGCCTACGCTGCCACGGCTTCTGCCATCTCATCAGGGACTGCAAGCGGTCTTGATCTACTACCATGCTGGGTGGCGACTTGTCATGACACTCTGATCGGACCGATAGCCCACCGGCCTCCTAGCAAGCGCCCCACGGCGGTCCACCAAGTTCACATGTGGCTGCGTAGAGTGCCACGGAGGGTGCCGGGGGACATCTGCATGGACGCACCTGCCGACTGCACCGACAACATTGGTACTTTTGCTATTGCACACTACTTCCCCGAGCTAGACCCGTTGGTGTTAGAGTTGTGCGTGGGTACGGGGCCCCCATGTGGGTAGACCCAATGCTAGAGGAGCTCGCTGCCTCGCTCATCGTGAGCTGGCATGCGGGAGCACCATCGCCTAGGTGTTTGACTACTCCGGTGATCGCCTCTCAGGAGGAGGCTTCGTTGCTGGACACCCATTCTCCGGCCGTGGCAGCTCAGTGGACGATGGAGTTGCCCCTATTGTCGCATGTGCAGGGGCTGCCACAGGTCACTCCTCCATGGGTGGGACAGCCCAGGGTTGCGGAAGTTGAGGTGCCTATAGAGGATGCAGAGGACTAGTCAAAGCCCTAGTTTAGTTTTGGCTAATTGATGAAACCTATTTGGACTAACCCATTGTCTAAAGTGATTGATGAGTTAGAGTGGTCCAAGTCCAAGTGATGGAGCTAAATGACGGCCATGGTAATGGTGGTGGCAAATTGATGATGATCAAGGCTCTAACTTGGAAAAGAAGAAAGAGAAAAACAAAATTGGCTCAAGGCAAAGGTATAATTGATAGGGCTATTTTTTTTGCCAATCAAGACAGCATAGAGGGTGTGATTGGGTTTAGGATAGATAGATGTACTATTAAGAGGGGTGATCTTGAAATTAATGTGGTTATCTAAGTGCCACTAGGTGAATTAACTCCATGCATTCGCATTAGGACCTAGTGAGTGCTAACATCCCTTGTAAAACATGTTTGTGAAATGCTAACTCACATGTACAAGTGATGAAACTTGGTGGAGTTAAACCATTTGCACAAGGGATGAAAAATGAAGAACAAAAGGGGTCATTGTCAGTGACCGAATGCTATCTCGGAGTGACCGGACGTGCCCGATACTCAACCCTAGCTGTGGGCAGGCAACCACAGTGACGAACGCTAGCGCGGGGGCACGACAGGACGCGCCTTGGCACTGTTCATGGACTAGCACAGTGCACAGAGGCAGACCTGACATGGCAGTGGGTCTAGTTACCCTTGACCAAACATGTCCGATCGCAATTTTGAGGCTCTAGGAGCTCTCGGTTTCATACTAGACTCTGGCAAGAACCGAGTTAGGTCGCTAGATCGAACGCGCAGTGAGGGCACACGCTCGTGGAGCTGTTGATAGTAACTGCTAGTTTCAAACGGCTAGTGACACATGGCGCATTAAGAGGGACCAGACCTTGATGACCGGATGCATCTAGTCAATGCAGGAGAGTCCTGTCAGTACGCAAACAACACATTAATAAGAGGTCCAACAGGTATGTGACCTTTGGGGCCTCTATAAATAGGTGTTGGCCGGCTCTAGCTCACTCTCTTAGACATTTTGATCAATTATACATCCTTGTGAGCTAAGCCAAACACCTCCCACTCATCTCCTTCATTGATCATCTAAGTGAGATTGGGAGTGTTTCTAGTGCATTTGCTTAGAGTTTGAGAATCTAGTGGCACTAGTGATCGTCTGAGCTGCGGGATTTCTTGTTACTCTTAGTGGTTGCTACCACCTAGACGACTTGGAGCAGTAGAGGAGGATTGACATGAGTTGGTCATTGTTCATGGCCATGTCTTGGTGATTTGTGAAGGGTTCTTGGGCTTATTCCCTGGCGGAGCGCCAAAAGACACTCTAGTAAATTGCTTGTGAAGTTGAGTGCCCTCATCTTGTGTAGGTTCTTGCGGCGCCCATTTGTTGGGCTAGGCATGGTGCCTATTAGCTTGCGAACCACCAAGTGAATCATCCTTCACAACGGGGACTAGCGTGCCGGTAAGCACGTGAACCTAGGAAGAAAAATTGTGCCAATTGTCTTCTTGGCCGGATTTCACTTGGTATTCATTATTGATTGATTGTGACTTGCCCCATTCGGTATTCACCTCACTACCTCTCTTGTATTTACTTTTGTACTTATCATGTGTAGTGTAGGATTAGTTAGCTAGCTTGCTTCCTTAGTAGAAGTTTTTAGTTCTTGCTAGCTCACTAGCTTAGAGAGTAGTGACATACCGCTTGTGTGCATAGAGATCATAGTGAACTAGAATTATGGTATAGGTGGCTTGCAACACTTAGTAGAGCTAGAGAAAAAAGCTTCGCCTCTTAGTTGACTAACTAGTTGCTCTAGTAATTTGTAGAAAATTTTATTAGGCTATGCACCCCCCTTCTAGCCATTTGAACCTTTCAACTGGCCACCTAGGTTTGAGCCAGCCAAGCACCAACAGGACGCTTCTACGCTGACGTGGGATGGCCATCCCGACGACGCCAGCGGTGAGTCCTCTGCTGCATGCCACCTACGAAACTTCACCAAGTGAGTACTTCAGAAGGTTGCCTCTCCGCTTCTCCCTCGACCTCCTGCACAGCCGATAGCCGCTACACTGATGCTGTCGCTGCGGATCAAGTGCTTGGTGGCTCAAGTCCTATATACCTCAAGTGCCTGTTGCCAAGGAGGCGAGGTCCTCATCATGCAGCGCATGGGTCTCAACATAGGATTCTCCATGCCAAGCGTGTCGGGAAAGAAGGCATACGAGGACCTCTTTGAGGTGGACTTGACTGCTTCCAATGTCAAAGTAGTTTTAGACAGCGAGCAGGGATGCACAAGAACTAGCGACAATGAAAGGTTGTTTCCTAAGTACAAGCGCTACTCATCTTTAGGTTGATTAGCTCCTGAGTAATACAATTTTTGTAGCTTTACACTAGGACAGTCCGGCCTTGTGCTGCTACTGCTAGATGACTAGACCTTCTAGGGCGCTCATTTAAAGTGTGACATTTGTATGTTTAAACTCTTCTATCTTAATGCAGAAAATACGCAAACCTTTTGTGTATTCGAGAAAAAAACTGTGCAAAGGAACATATATTTTCTGACTGCTCGAGACTTAAATCGGTTCAATGATACCTAACGTGATACAGCACGAGTGGGTAGTAGTAGGAAATCTGCGTAGTATGTAGATAGAGACATGGACTACATACTGGTTTCGCTGATTTATCGCTATCAGCACGGATCATTGGCTTCCTGACAGTGCGCGAATAACCCACAGGAGGCGTACGTATCTCATGCGGTCATGCCGCCGGAGCCAGTGAAAGCCGAGCGCACAAAAAAACTGCATTGCATTGCCTGAAATAGTCTTGTACGATGCCGTGTCTGACCCCTTTCCTTCTCCATGCCGCTCACCATGTGGCATAGTTCTCTGTGGCCCCATGGGTCTGGCACTCTAGCGCTCTGGTGTGCCCGCGTCGCCGCGGCCGTGGGCCACGGGAGGTAGGTACCTTGCAAAACTAACTAGCTAAGCCTTCCGTCCTAGCTGTCATGTGTCATCCACACAAACCACCGCCCTGTTCGATTGGACTGTTTATCAGTCATGGTATCATGTTTTTTTTTTCTCATAACAAATCAGCATTAGTCGGCCTATCAGCTGTAGAAACCATCAGCCAAACAGTTCTGTACCGTTCGGCTCGGCTCACCCTCACTAGTGACTACGCCGCCAAAGAAGCAAGGTCACAATCAAGATGCAGCGATCCCCGAGCATGGCCACACCATATGCTGGGAGCCGCCCTTAGCACACGCTGGCTCAGTGACAACACGGTGCCGGTGTGTGGTGGAGTACAGGATGAGCATGTCCCATGGCATGACCACGAGGACACAAGCCGAGCATCTCCAGCAGATTACCTATATCTCATCTCCTATATTTCATTTTAGGTAATACCTGTACCCAATTCACAATGTATAGGTAGCCGTTCCTCTAGCAGATTACCCAAAAAATTTACCCTATCTTGTTTTTTTTCTTCTTTTCCTCCCCTCTGTCTAGTGCCCGTTCATGCCGTTGCCAAGCTCGGGTGCTACTCCGATGCTCTCATTGCCCACTCCACCAAGCCACCGCTGAGCCCGAGCAGGATGCACTGCTCCCGCCCATGACGTTCTGATTTATTTTGGTTGCCGTGTCTGAAATGTAAATAAACAAAAAAACGATACAACATTTTCCCAACAACAAATAGACATGTCGAATGCACAAACGGCGAGTCCAAAATGATTGGCAGGCTGGCAGCTCCGCCCACCTCCTGCCCCGCTGAAAGCTCTAGTTTGGTTTTAGTGAATTGATGAAACCCTAAGTGCTAACCTATTGCTCTAGTGATTATGAGATAGGTGGCATATTCTAAGTGATGGAGCAAATAAAGATCATGTTGGTGGTGATGGCATGGCGATGATCAAGTGCTCAGGCTTGGAAAAGAAGAAAGAGAAAAACAAAATGCTTAAGGTAAAGGTGAAACTTGATAGGAGCTTTTTAGTATGGTGATCGAGACACTTAGCGAGTGTGATCACATTTAGGATAGATAGCCTTACTATTAAGAGGGGTGAAACTCATCATGAAATACGGTTATCAAAGTGCCACTAGATGTTCTAACTCATTGCATATGCATTTAGATTCTAGTGAGTGCTAACACCCTTAAAAATGTTTGTGAAAATATGATAACACGTGTGTACAAGGTGATACACTTGGTGGTTGGCACATTTGAGCAAGGGTGAAGTTATTGCGCTTAAGTGGAATGAAATCAGGGGCATCAGACCTTGGTTTTCCAGGGCGTCCGACTAGGCTGACTCTAGGTCTGATGGTCCTCTGCGCGCCTGAGCAGAGATAGAGAGTGAGGACTTCTCGTCGGACTCTGTGTCGGACCAGGCACGGCCTGGGTCCGACAGCTAACCCGAGCGTGCGTTGGAGAAGTGAGAGAGAGCATCAGACCATGGCTCGCTGAGGTGTCGGACAGGTCGAGAACACTATTTCTTAGCGTGGGTTTGGTGAGGCACACGCCGGCGTGACATGTGGCAGCGTCGAACTGAGGGATGTGTCCGACGGAGGGCGTCGGACCTGGGTCCGATGGTTTTTACTGTCTTTGGACCTCTCTGAACCGCGTCGGACTCTCCCTGTATGGAATTCGATGGTGAGTCCGAGGCATGGGTCTGATGGCTCGATCAATGCATGACAGTGGACCATTGGCGGCAACGGTCATTTTCATTTGAATGAGGTGGCCTGGCAGCGCGTGGTTGGCCGCGGTAGGCGTTGGATGGTCCGACGCCCCATGTTTGTGGGTCTGACGGTCACTTAAGTGGCCTAACGGTCACTAGTAGAGAACAGACCTTTGATCCTCGGCCAAAATGGGCTCTAGTCCCGGAATTTTTTGCCCCCGGGACTAGAAATACCTTTAGTCCCGGTTGGTGGCTCCAACCGGGACTAAAGGTCCCTGCCCAACGGCTACTGCGCCAGACAGAGGTGGCAGGGACCTTTAGTCCCGGTTGGAGCCACCAACCGGGACTAAAGGTATACTTTTACTCCCGGTTTGTGGCTCCAACCGGGAGTAAAGGTCTACTCCCGGGTCGTGGCTGCGCCCGGGGTTGGAAAGTTACCTTTAGTCCCGATTGGATCTATCAACCGGGACTAAATGTTCTCCCTTTATAAATCGGCCGTCTCCTCCTTCCTCCCCGAGCCCGAGCTCAGCACATTTTGAAGCTCACTGCAGTAGTGTTCTTGCTTCCTCCCTCCCTCCATTGTTCCTCCATCCATTCTTCGATTCCTCCGTCGATTCTTCAGTTGTAAAGGTTACCAATCTCATACTCTCATTTTTTACCATTTTCTTATGCCATTTTATTCACTATATATATTTATGGTTCTTTATTGTGGTTTTTTTTCATTTGTAAGCAATTTGAGCTCAAAATCACTTTAAGCTTGCATATTTACATGAAAGAAGGTTAAAGTATATATAAATATAAAGTTAGAAAATAGTTAGAAAATTATAGCAAATCCTTACTAGTTGAACTTGCGGACCGTGTTCAGGTCGGCGAGGATGTTCTCTGCCGAGCGGTAACGGACGTCAAGGAGGAGCTTTGATTCTACGAGGGAGAGCGATAACGGTCGTGGAAGACCGTGTTCCCTTCCTCGTAGAATCGGAGCTCTTCCTTGACCAAGTACGGTGCCGTCCGGTGGAGAAATCCTCGCCGAGCTGATCACGTAAGCAAGGTCAACTAGTACGGATGGTTATTTATTCACATGTCCCGATATCGTCGTAGTAGTCTGTCAATCACCGTACCTAAACGTAGTATATATAAATAAAAACTTAGAAAATAGTTAGAAAATTATAGAAAATCCGTACTAGTTGAACTTGCGGACCGTGTTCAGCTCGGCAAGCATGTTCTCTGTCGAGCGGTAACGGACATCAAGGAGGAGCTTTGATTCTACGAGGGAGAGCGACAACGGTCGTGGGAGACCGTGTTCCCTTCCTCATAGAATCGGAGCTCTTCCTTGACCAAGTACGGTGCTGTCCGGTGGAGAAATGCTCGCCGAGATGATCACGTAAGCAAGGTCAACTAGTACGGATGGTTATTTATTCACACGTCCCGATATCATCGTAGTAGTCTGTTATGTGTGTACATTCCCATTCTTCTGTTAATTTGCGGAAATATCATATGAATTACTTACCTGCCGCAGTAAAAGACAAGAACACAATGACCATTAAAAATATCATTGTTTAGAGATCTAGATAATTTTATAGTTTGTTAATTTTATTTGTTTATAAAAGAAGAAATTTATAGTGTATTAAAAAATGAGTATAGAGAGTAGATGGCAACTGCTTCCGGGTCCTCGGCCTCTCATGGGTTTCCAAAGCGACTTAGGCCGGGCCTTCCTCTCATTCCATGCGGCAAGTGTCGTGATGAGATGAAGATTGTGATGGGGTACCGAGTGAAGAAGGAGGGTCCCAACAAGGATCGTATCTTCTACAAGTGTCCGGATCGCAATGTGAGTTATTTTATCGTATTTAATGATTATGGTTAGTTTATACCTATTTTCATGATGGTTGTGATTAAAGTTCTAGTTTTTTGTTTTAATTTCAGTGGGATGGCAGTGGACGATGTTCAGGCTTCTACTGGGAGGAAGAGTATGTTGAACTCGTGCAAAAATATCTTGCACAACAGGCAGATACGGCGGCTAATGAGGCAGTGATCCAGCCGAAGAAACCCAAAGATGTTGCACAATCGGGGGATCTATCTGTTTTAGTTGAGATTGGTCGCGAAATCCTTGTGCTCCTGAAATGTATTTTAGCTTTAGTTCTTTTAGTGGTAGTTGGGATTGTCTACATTGTAGCGATGCTTTCATAAATTTGTATCTTTTGTGGTGGCACGCATGTTGTATAAATAATTAATTATGATCTAGGTTTTAATATGATATTTATGTCATGTAATGCAGATGAGCCGTCATTGGATGTATAATGCTGATCGCCGCTCACAAGAGTTCATTGACGGCGTGCATTCTTTATTACGTGCGGCCGAGACAAACAAACGCGACGGTTTCATGTGCTGCCCATGTGCCATATGTAAGAATACGGTGGAATATCCTTGCTCAAGGACTCTTCATTCACACTTGTTCAAGTCGGGTTTCATGCCAAACTATATTTGTTGGACAAAGCATGGAGAAACCGGTGTTGTAATGGAAGAAGATGAAGAAGAACAATGGGACGACAATGATATTATTCCTGATGGTGCGTGCTTCAATGATACTGCAATGGGAGAAGCTGAAGAAGAGGTAGCCGCAGAAGATGAGCCGGCTGATGATCTTTGTCAGGTCATTCGTGATGCACAAAGAGAATGTGAAAGTGAAAAGGAGAAGATCAAGTTCGAGCGGATGCTAGAAGATCACAAGAAATTGTTGTACCCAACTTGTGATGCAGGGCAGAAAAAGTTGGGAACCACACTAGAATTGCTGCAATGGAAGGCAAAGAATGGTGTATCTGACAAGGGATTTGGAGAGTTACTAAAAATCCAAAAGAAGATGCTTCCGAAGTACAATGAATTGCCCGCCACTACCTACGAAGCAAAACAAGTTGTCTGTCCTATGGGGCTAGAAATAGAGAAGATACATGCATGTCCTAATGACTGCATCCTATACCGTGGCAAAGAGTACGAGAAATTGGATGCATGCCCGGTATGCCATGCGTCGCGGTATAAGATCAGGCGAGATGACCCTGGTGATGTTGAGGGCGAACGTCCACGTAAGAAAATCCCTGCCAAGGTTATGTGGTATGCTCCTATAATACCACGCTTGAAACGTCTGTTCAGAAACAAAGAACATGCAAAATTGTTACGATGGCACAAAGAAGACCGTAAGGTAGACAATATGTTGAGACACCCTGCTGATGGGTCCCAGTGGAGAGCAATCGATAGAGAATTCCCGGAGTTTGCAAATGACGCAAGAAACTTAAGGTTTGCTTTAAGTACAGATGGTATCAATCCTTTTGGAGAGCAGAACAGTAGTCATAGCACTTGGCCTGTTACTCTAAGTATCTACAACATTCCTCCTTGGTTATGCATGAAGCGGAAGTTCATTATGATGCCTGTGCTCATCCAAGGCCCGAAGCAACCTGGCAATGACATCGATGTGTACCTGAGACCACTTATTGATGAACTTCTCATTTTGTGGAATAAAGAAGGTGTACGTGTGTGGGATGAGTACAAACAGGAACACTTTGATCTGCGAGCATTGTTGTTCGTAACAATCAATGATTGGCCTGCTCTAAGTAATCTTTCAGGACAGTCAAACAAGGGATATAATGCATGCACACACTGCTTCGGTGATATTAGAGGTGTATTCTTGAAAAAATGTCGAAAGGTCGTGTACCTTGGCCATCGTCGATTTCTTCCTGCAAATCACCCCGTAAGAAAGAAAGGTAAGCATTTTAAAGGGAAAGCAGACCACCTGACCAAGCCTCGCAACCGAACCGGTGAGGATGTACTCGATATGGTCAATGATGTGAAAGTCGTCTTTGGAAAAGGACATGGAAGCCAACCTATTCCGAAAGACGCTAACGGTCACGCACCCATGTGGAAGAAAAAGTCCATATTTTGGGACCTACCCTATTGGCAAGTCCTGGAGGTCCGTAGCTCGATCGACGTGATGCACCTGACGAAGAATCTTTGTGTGAACCTGCTAGGCTTTATGGGTGTGTATGGAAAGCCTAAGGACACATTTGAAGCATGACAGGACCTGCGTTGTTTGAGAGAAAGAGACAACCTGCATCCAGAGAAGACAGATGATGGACGCCATTACTTACGTCCTGCTAGCTACACTCTAAGCAAAGAGGAGAAGGAAATCATGTTTGAATGCTTAAACAACATCAAGGTACCATCTGGATTCTCCTCGAATATAAAGGGTATTATAAATGTGACAGAGAAGAAATTCTGTAACTTAAAGTCCCATGACTGTCACGTTCTCATGACGCAATTACTTCCAGTTGCATTAAGAGGAATTCTACCTCCAAATGTACGTCTAGCCACCGTAAAGCTATGTGCATTCCTCAATGCAATTTCTCAGAAGGCAATTGATCCAACTGATCTAGCTAAACTACAGAATGATGTGGTTCAATGTCTTGTCAGCTTTGAGTTAGTGTTCCCTCCTTCCTTCTTTGATATTATGACACACCTCCTAGTTCACCTAGTCAAGGAGATTTTCACTCTCGGTCCTATGTTCCTACACAACATGTTCCCCTTAGAGAGATTCATGGGAGTCCTAAAGAAATATGTTCACAACCGTGCTCGCCCAGAAGGAAGCATCGCCAAGGGCTATGGAACAGAAGAGGTCATTGAGTTCTGTGTTGACTTTATTCCCGACCTTGACTCGATTGGTGTTCCTGAATCGAGACATGAGGGGAGACTAAGCGGAAAGGGGACACTAGGGAGGAAAACATATATTGGTACGGATGATGATTATTTCAATAAAGCGCACTACACAGTTCTATAGAACTCCTCTTTGGTAGATCCGTATATTGAGACACACAAGGATCTCTTACGATCCGAGTTTTCAGGCAAGACTGAAGCTTGGATTACGCATAAGCACATGGAAACTTTCGGCGGTTGGTTGCGAAAAAAATGTCAAGGTGATGAGAGCATCCATGAGCAACTGTATTTATTGGCTATGCAACCATCATGGCATATCGTCACATACAAAGGGTACGAGATAAATGGGAACATATTCTACACAGTAGCCCAAGATAAAAGGAGTACCAACCAAAACAGTGGTGTCCGCATAGATGCCACAGACCCGAATGGGAATAAGCAGACATATTATGGACGCATAGATGAAATATGGGAACTAGAATATGCACCTACTTTGAAGATCCCATTGTTCAAGTGCCAATGGGTCAAGGTGACCGGAGGCGGAGTAACAGTAGACAACGAGTATGGAATGACAACAGTAGACCTTAGTAATATTGGGTACAAAGATGAACCATTCGTCCTTGCCAAGGATGTGAATCAGGTGTTCTATGTCAATGATATGTCTACCAAACCAAAAAGAGGGAAAAACGATAATGACTCAACCAAAGAGCCAAAGCGCCACATAGTTCTTTCAGGGAAAAGAGTCATCGTGGGAATTGAGGACAAGTCGGACATGTCAGAAGAATATGAAAAGGATGACCGAATTCCGCCCTTCAAAGTGAACAAAGACCCTAGCATCTTGGTAAATGATGAGGACACTCCATGGTTACGAAGCGATCATAACCAAGGGACATACGTAAAGAAGAAGTTCACTGCTGTGCCCACTTGATGATATAGTGATTTAATATAGTGTGTGTTTGAGATATTATGTAATAATTGTGAATTCAGATGTTTATTATGTCATATTTCAAATTAAATCAATGTTTGATTTGGTGGGATTTCTCTCTCAAAAAGGTAAATTAGGATACTGAGTGATGAAAAATTAAAATATTAACGTTAAAATGATGTGAAAACAAATTTCCTGTCCAAAACCAATAATTTTAATAATTTTAATTAAACACTACATTTTTGCATTAACGAAATAATAAATATTAGTTACATTATGTTTTATAATTCTAACAAAAAATAAAAAAAGTTAGGTTATCGATTTTTCCTATGTGCAATAAACAAAAATAAAATTCATATTTTTAACAAAATAATTTTATGCCTTTTATTTAATTTACTATGTATTTAATAAAAACTATTGCATTTCTATTTTATTTAACAAGACTATTGCTTAAAACAGGCGGGAAACGAAACTGCAGGCCACCTTTACTCCCGGGTGGGAAGCACCCGGGAGTAAAGGTGGGCTGCAGTTTCGTGGCCCGCCAAAAAAAGCCTTTACTCCCGGTGCGTGTTACCAACCGGGAGTAAAGGTATACCTTTACTCCCGGTTGGTAACACGCACCGGGAGTAAAGGCACCTTTACTCCCGGTTGGTAATACGCACCGGGAGTAAAGGGTTTTTACTCCCGGTTGGTGGCTGGCACCGGGAGTAATTCTCCTCTGCTATATAACCTCCAGCGCCTGGCAGATCGATCTGCTCGTCTTCTTCCTCGTCGAACACCGCCGCCCTCTTCTTCGACCTCGCGCCGCGTCCGTTCGCCTTCCGTGACACCGGCGCCGCCGTCTTCTTCCTCATGCGGCCTCCACCGCGCGCGCCCGTGCCCCTCCTCCGCGCTTGCCCGTGGCCCTCCACCGCGCCCTCCTCCGCGCCCGAGGCCCTCCACCGCGCGTTGCCCCACCGCGCCGGCCCGAGGCCCTCCAGTACGTACACTGCCGAGCTTCGAGGTGATATATTCGTCGATCTCTTTGTACATTCGTCCGAGCCCTCCACTGCCGAGTTATAGATCACGTCGAAAACTACAACTTTGGTGTAAGCCATGTCAACGGTCGAGGTCGATTGAAAATTCCAAATTTTGAATCACAAAATCTATAGAAACTAAAAATGAATATTTGGAACTCTAAATGATTTTAAATAAAAACATATCTTAAGGCAAGTTTTGAATATTTGGAACTCTAAATGACAAGTATAATTAAGGATCACCAATGAAATTACTTTAGAAATTAATTAGATCGATGTAAATCCATGGCTTGTATAATAAACACGCTATATATTATTTGGAAACAACGCTACGAACCATCCGCTAATGATCCAGCCCATCAACCGCCATATATTCATCACTATATGATATGCCATTATTTCAAGATGCAGTTTCAATAGAAGAATTTTTTCTATCTTCATAGATCAATGTTTGTTAACGAAATTTTATCCAAATATATTCATGTAGGGTCTTTTTTTTTGAAGGATTTGTTGTAGGATATATAATGGTCAAATAGGAACTCAATTTTGATACCCAGTTTATAAACTAAGCGTTTTTTAGTTTATCAAAAATATCACATGTTTCTTCATTTGTGAACTTTGAATATACAGATATAATATATTAATGTTGCTAAAGTAATATGAGCATTACATATTTTTTTCCGGGAAGACTATCTTCAAACTTTATATCATAGCATCAGAGATCGCCTGTAGAAGAAGAAAATAAATTCTTATCATTTCGGAAATAGTAATGGTTATATGAGCAATAAGACACATATACTTACATTTCATAATGGCTTATACTTATATTATTAACATAGAATTTTCTCATATGATGAATGACTACATGGTTGATCACATGGTACATAGGATCACAACATCACGCACCGACACCGCCCCGGCCCGCCTCACGTCGTCGTCGTCGTCAGCACGCCGGCCCGCCTCACGTCATCGTCGTTAGCACACCGGCCACCGCGCCGACACGTATATATACGTCATTTGTATTCATATGCATTTCGTCCATGCGTTTCTATGTATACGGCGGAGCACCGCCGCCCTCGTTCACCCATGTGTACAGACATATATACGGCGGAGTGGAGCACCGCCACTCTTGTCACACCGCCCTTTCTCGTGCCCTAATTCGCCCTAGTACCGACGTAGTTCGTCCTAGTGTGGCGAATTGCGTCCGTGATCGAGGGGCAAGATTTAATAATGCATATTGTTTGTAGATTTTACGCATGTAATAAGCAAAGATTTGACGTACTATATATTGGTTTTGTTTTTTGAAGCTAGATGGCCGACCCGAGAAATATGGATGAGGAGGAGTTGATGATGAATTTGATCAACACTGGCACTCAAGTTGCCGGCGATGATGGTGCTAAAAATAACGTGCAAGAGGATGTAGATGACGGGAGTCAGTACTTAGCTCTTGAACAAGATGAGCAACAACATATTGGCCAAGTATATATTTTTTATTATTAGCTATATATATATATTATCATATGTCTTATGTGTGCTCATGACATTAAAAATAATGTTTATGTTTTGTAGCCCTCTGGATCGACATCAACAACTACAACGAAGAGTAAAAATGTTCGAGGTCCCAAAAAGCCATTGGAGGGTCGCTTCATCATCTTGGAGTTCAATGTGGATACAGGAGAACCGGGGGGCCGAATAAAATGAAATTTGTGCACCACTGTGGTTACCTTGTACGGGACCGGCTCCCGATTAGTACCCGTGAATGGAAGAAGAAGACCAATGCTCCTCATATCAGTTTTGTCTCCGATCGTGACAAGGCGTTAATTTGGAATGATGTCTTGGTACATTTCACGCTCCAAACAGATGATTATGATGATATAATAGATGGTGATGAATTGAAGGAGCGAGTTAGGGATTGGGCAATGAAGAAGATGGCCACCCAGTTTCAGACTTGGAAGAAACACCTATACACGACGTATGTCAAGAAGAACATAGCACCAGATTTTACTGTCCCAGGCCCGATCTCAAAGCAGAGGCCCTATTGGGATGAGTTTGTACAGTACAAGACTTCAGAAGAGGGTGTGAGTCGGGTGATAAAGAACCAACGTAATGCCCAACAGAAGACATACCACCATACCTTGGGATCAGGTGGCTACCCGACTGCCATTAAGAAGTGGAACAAAATGGAAGCAGACCTTCTTGCCAAGGGTATCAGACCAGAATCACTCGAGTGGGGAGAACGTGCAAAGAATTGGTTTTTCGCTCATGGGGGAACACTAGACCAGGAGACAGGGAAGTGCGTTTATGGCGCAAGACTGCAAGAAGCAGCAGAAAGATTGTTTTATGCTCAGAGAGCTGCTGCTAGTGGTGCGTTCAGGCCCAACAGAGAGAAGGATGAGCTGACATACGCCATCGGGACTATTGAACATGGTGGCCGAACTAGAGGCAAAGGAAGTGTCTCGTGGGAGCATGGATTCCCTCAGGACAGACCTTCCTACAGAAGTCGCCAGAGAAAGAAGGAAGAAGAGGCACACCGGCTCCAGAGGTTGGAGGAAGCGGTGCGTGAAGCACAGGAGCGGGAAAAAAACCTTGAAGCGAGAATGCAGGAGGAAATCAAAAGGCAAGTGCAAATAGCAGTGAGTGCAAGCAAGCAGGCATCAGAGCCAGGAATCAACATTAGCCAATCTGTTCAGTTGAAAAGCAGCTGCGCTTCCACGGAGATACCAAATCAAGGGGACACAGGACTGCGCTTCCCTGTGGATGACGTCACTGAACCTTGTACAACGTGTGAGCTACACATTCCGAAGGAGAATTCCACAATCAAGGTGGCTATCGGTCTTGTTAATCCTATCGACCGAACCAAGACACCAAGGATTCATGGGAATATAATCCAAGAAGGATATGCCACCATCTCGGTAGATAAAGCTGAAAAAGGTTTTAGTGATTTGCCTCTTGACATTCCTGGAGGTGATGGCGAGAAGACTCTAGGAGAAGCGGAGAAGACATTCATTCTATGGCGCAAGCGCTACATCATCATTCCAGGGATGTCGGCTCCACCTCCTTCTGAACTACCTCACCATAGGTACGTGCGGATGAAAACACTACATCATTAATTTGTATTGGCTTAAATAATTAACAATCTGCTCATAATAATATGTCATTCCTTTTTTTGTAGCAGATCCTCCCCCAACCTAAATCCAATTGTTCAATCGCCAGATCATCATAGTGCTCTGTACGATGACATTGTGTTGGAAGACGAGGCTGCATCCACACCCTCTCCAAGGAGGTCTCCAACGCCACAGCCGCCACCTCCAAGGAGGTCTCCAACGCCGCTGCCAACACCTCCAAGGAGGTCTCCAACGCCGCTGCCAACACCTCCAAGGAGGTCTCCAACGCCTCCCCCGCCCCCGCCTACCAAGAAGCCTAGCAAGAGGCCAGCCCCTCAAACGAAGAATCAGTCCCCGCCTGCAAAGAAAGCCACCGTGAAACCAAGGGCTATTCCCAAAATAATATCTGAAGAGAAGGAAGAAGGAACTGATGCATATAAAAAAGACATGTCTAGATTCTATGACAAACTTAAAATGAATCAAGAAGCAAGGAGAAACCCAGAGAAACCGTACTTCTTCGTAGCTCCGGATATTTTAAGAAAAAAGGTGACTTCTTACCAGCATCAACAGCGGGAATCTCGTAAGCCGTCCAAATCAACGTTATCAGACTATGACCGCACTCTCACCAAGTCAATTGAGGCGGCACAGAAAAAGAAGCGGGCAGGGAAAGGAGTTGCCCAACTCGGACAACAAGCGCACCAATCAATCCCCCCGCTAGTTGTTGGTAATGAATATGGTTCGAATTTAGGATTAATGCATCAGGCAAACATACCTCCGGATGTCGATTTGGATCACCTTGGTGAATTTCTTGATGAGACTGGTCTCGACCTTTACCAGATGTTTGGTGATGGAAACATTGAGAGTGCGGCGGAGGTTGATATTTGGAAGAAAAAATTTGTACTAGGCCAGAGTCTATACAACCCTCAAGCCTTATCTGATCTGGGGACGCAAATGTACCTGCTAAACAAGTGGTACATGCAGGCGTCTACCAGTGGAGACTTCTGCGTTGGTGTCAGAATTAGAGATGAACATTGGTTCCGTGGCGATGATGTTATGTATGTTGACTTTGCAGAATTTCATCAACTATGCCACCTTACCTCTCTGGACAAAGTTATCATTAGCTGCTATTGCCTGTAAGTAATAATTCTTTCGATCTATTATTAAACTCATCATATGTGTGCATATGCATATAAATTATCCTAACAAGTACTATATATATGCAGATTTACAATGACAGAGCTCAGAAAGGAAGGCTGCAATGAAATTGGTTTTGTTGATCCCCATATAGTATTCAAAGACCCAATTACTCCAATGACTAATTGGAAGTCTGAGTCAGAGAGTAACATCATGAACTTCTTAGTGAACCAACGCCACAAGAAGGATATACTCTTTCCCTATAACTTCAAGTGAGTGTTAATCATGTCGATCATAGCCTTAATGGCTCATATGTTGATTCTAGTTAATTAATGAGTGTTATGCGTTATATCCTATAAACACATGCAGCAATCACTGGATATTGATGGACATCGATCTGGTGAAAAGTCACTTGATAATCTATGACTCGATGAGAAAACCACAACAAGACTACCAAGATATGATAGATATTATCCAGAGGTAATTTCGGGATCTCTAGCAACTATATATACACACAAACATGATGATTAACTATATCTGATGACGTGGCAAATTTTTTATTGGGCAGTGTTTGGAAAACCTTTATTGAGAAGCAACACATGGAAAAATGCAAAGCGCCACTGAATGTAATCCCATTGAAAGTAAGTCCCCTGAATCGCATCATCTTTATTAATTAAACATATAGCTTTCACCGGATCACCAGATTGGATGACAAATCTTTTTCTCGTAAAGTGGTGTCTGAGGCAGGAACAGGGGAACAACTACTGTGGTTACTATGTTTGCAAGTTTATCAAGGTGCTCTCCCAAAGAACTCCTACAGAGAGACTCAAAGTACGTTAAAAATACACTATATATTCATTTAATTATTATTATTGATTGTGTTACTATGTCTTTATATATATATATGTACATATATTAATTTATTTTCCTTTAATTCAAACCTGTAGACTCGATGGTTGGAGGAAAAGGTCATACGGCAAGACCAAATCAAAGCAATTCAAGAGTCTATAGCCGGATTTTTTAATGAGCAGGTCATCGATTCCAAGGGCGAGTTCTACTTCGACCCAACACTGCCATTGAAGCCAAGCTAGAGGATGAGAAGAAACTTGTTATGTCACAACAACTATAATGCAATCTTTTGTAATATATGCACATGAAATAATATAATGTAAAATACACATATGCATGCATGCATGTAAATATATATATGATGCATGCATATATATATATATATATATATATATATATTTCTATGCTTGAATTGTGTGATTTAATACGTTCATTGTGCTTGAACCGAAACATACTATATGCGCATATAAATGTATAATTAGCAGCGTACAATACGACTTCGAAAACCTATTTTGAAAAGAAAACAAAAAAATGAAAAGAAAAGAAAAAAGAAAAAAACCTTTAGTCCCGGTTCGTATTACCAACCGGGACTAAAGGTGCCGGCCATCGTGGCATGTCAGGAGGCACCTTTAGTCCCGGTTGGTGTTACCCACCGGGACTAAAGGTCCTCCTTTAGTCCCGGTTCCTGACCCGGGACTAAAGGACCCCCCCTTTAGTCCCGGATGCTTGCTCCCGGGTGGGGAACCGGGACTAGAGGGGGTTCCCCACCGGGAGTAAAGCTCGGTTCTCTACCAGTGGGTCACTAGCTCTTGGGGGTGTCTATTTAAGTGAAAGGGCCAGCCTTGGGTGCCCTCTCTTGGCTTTTTGACACATTTCTCATCCCTTAGTGCTGAGCTACTCCTCTCCATCCACTCTTATTTGATTGATTCATCATTTGGTGAGATTAGAGAGCATCCAAGTGCATTGCTTGAGTGATTGCATCTAGAGACACTTGGTGATTGTGTTTTGCTGCGGGATTCGCTTGTTTCTCTTGGTGGTTGCCGCCACCTAGATGGCCTGGTGCAGCGAGGATCGTCTAGCAGAGGAAGGTGATTGTCTCTGGCTCCGATCGTGGTGATTGTGAGGGGTTTTTTACCTTTCCCCGGTGGAGAGCCAAAAGGTAATATAGTGGATTGCACGTGGCTTGTGGATCCTCATCTTGTGTTGGTTGTGCGGCACCCGATTGCGGGTTTGTCATGTGATGCCAATTAGCGCATGAACCTCCAAGTGAGTGTATTACCACAACAGGGACTAGCTTATCGGCAAGCAAGTGAACCTCGGTGAAAAATCTTGTGTCATCTTGTCTCGAGGCTTTCTTGGTATTCATTGTGATTGATTGATTGATCATCTCTTGCCACATCAATATAATCTCACTACCTCACCCTTGTATTTACATTACTAGTGGGGCTAAGCTCTTTAGTGTAATTAGTTTTGAGGGCTAGATTGTGTCAGGTCTAGTGGTTAGTGAGGCTCTTTAGTTAGTCTTTGAGAGCTCACTAACTTAGTGGTAGTGACATAGCCTCTTGTGTGGATTAGAGATCATAGTCACTAGAATTGTGGATAGGAGGCTTGCATTTTGAGTAGACTAGCATAACACTCGCTTCGCTTCATTATTGTTTAACCACCTTATTAAGTGTTGTTGTAGAAATTTTTATAGGCTATTCACCCCCCTCTAGCCATTAGGACATTTCAAGTGGTATCAGAGCCGTGGTCACCATAATTTGAGGCTTAACAACCTTCGGTGTCAAAATGGCTCAAATCAACAACACCAAGAAGTCACCCTAATTTGATGGCTCCAATTATCCTTATTGGAAGGCAAAGATGACAACATACATCAAGTCAATCAATAGAAATGTGTGAAAAGTGGTGGAGACCAAGATTGATGTTGCCAATGTAGAAGCTCCCACCACGGATGAAGAAGTATTGCTCCAAAACAATGACATTGCTCTTAATGTCATTCATGATGCATTGGATGAGAGGATATTTGAGCAAATTAAGAACATTGAGATGGCTCATGAGGTATGGAAGAAGTTGGAGGAATCATTTGAGGGCACACAAGCGGTGAAGGGCGCCAAAGTATATATCCTCAAAGAGAAGTTTGCTAGCTTCAAGATGAAGGAAGATGAGAGTATGTCGGAGATGTTCCATAGGCTTCAAGTGCTTGTCAATGATCTCAAAGCACTTGGAGAAGAGGAGAAGGACAAGGACTTATCCTACAAGTTCTTGAGATGCTTGCCATCAAGATTTGACACATTGGTCACTATTCTAGTGAGAAGTGGTTTGGACACCATGACACCAAACCAAGTATTGGGTGATGTGATGATCAATGATACTTATAGAGATGATGATGAGAAGGAAGAAAATAAGGAGAAGAAAGATGAGAAGAAGGATGAGAAAAATAAGAGTGTGGCATTCAAAGCCACATCATCCAAGGGCAAGGCAAAGCAAGATTCACCAAGTGAAGATGAAGACTCAAGCTTTGATGAGTTTGATGATGAGAAGATGGCTCTCTTTGTGAAGAGATTTGGTAAATTCATGGTGAAGAAGAGCTATCGTGCAATAAGGAAGAAGTCATCATCAAGGAACAAGGATGAAGCAAGGAGATGCTTCAAGTGTGGTAGCAAGGATCATCTTGTTGCCCAATGCCCCTACAATAGTGAGAATAAAGATGATGATAAGAAGGGCAAGAAGAAGGACAAGAAGGAGAAGAATGAGAAGATGACATTCAAGAAGAAGAAGAAGGGTGGTTCATATGTGGTCACTTGGGATAGTGATGCTTCCTCAAGTGATGATGATGATAGTGACGATGACAAGACCACCAAGAAGAAGGGTCTTGCAAGCATTGCCATACATGAGAAGCCTTCTCTCTTCGATACTCCATCGACTTGCTTCATGGCTAATGTAACACCCTAGGTGTTTGGCTTCCACATTTGCACTTGCATTTCATGAACATGAGCATCATTCATCCATTCATGAGCTTGTATTGCATGAAACATGTTTTCAAAACATTGCAACGTATCGTTATATTTCATGTGTGTTGTTTTTTATGAAATGAATAGTGTGCAACACTCAAGTGCAACATGTGCAACTCACTTTAGTGAAACATAGTTAGTTAGTACTATGCAATAAGATCATGAAACATGTGAAACATGACTATGAAACAAATGTAACATTTCATTGGTTTTTCATTGTTTCAGTACATACAATGATTGATTCTTGTGTGACCAATGTGTGGTGTGGCTAATAATTCTCTTAAACAACTTAGTAACACTTAGAAGGTCATTTGGAACATTGTTCATGTTGATCATGTTGCCTAATTATGATTTCAAATAGTGGTTTGACTTGTTTTGACCCCTGAACTCTTTTGTTTGACTATTTAAAAAGTGTAGCTTAGAGTGTTTGCATGTCTGAGAAACCTAAAGCAAAGTTGTAGCAAATGTTATAAGGAACAAACTTTGTTTAGAAGCCAAGTCATGAAAATGTGCACAACATGCTCAAAAAGGTCCCACAAGTCAGTGTTGAGGGCTGATTCAACACTTGGAAAATTTTCTAAGTCTAAAATGCAATGTCAATGTGATCGAGCTGACTTTGGCTTGATATAACTCATGATCCGTTGAGAATTAGCTGGTGATTTCTGAAGCATTGTTGTAGCCCTATCATAGCTCTACAACTTTCATGTACATTGCTTCCACTAATTCTTCACGGTTTAGGAACTGTGTAGCGTTGAAAAGCACCTGTCAGTCGGCTCAATGGTAACTGAATCGAAGTTTCAGATTCGCTACAGTGTCGACAGGGTTCAGAAAACAACCGCTGCGTGGAGGACACTCGTCGCCGGCCGCCTGACCATGCAGGCCATGCGCCACGGCCGTCCTGGCACTGCCGGCCACTGCTTGAACCCACGCCCGCCTGCCTGACCGGCTCACAAGTTCATTTTTTGTTTCCTTCGCCTTCCCCGCTCGCCGCAGTAGCGCAGCGCCGCTCCGCCATTGCCGAGCGAGCTCCGCCATCGCCTAGCTCACTTGCCGCCGCAAAAACATGACCTCCAGCTTGACCATAGCTCCGCTGTGTTCTCCTCTACCTCGTCGACCTTCTAGCCGAGCCATCCGAGCCATAGGTGAGGGCCATTGGCTGTTTTTCCGACGCCGTCTCCATGGCCGCACCTCGCCGGAGCAGAGCTCACAGCGGCCAACCACCACCGAGACCCTCTCATCCTCCTTTCTCTACTTGGTTAGCTCCATGGTGACCCCATGAAGCTCGTACCGAGCTTGGGAGGGGCATTGGGGGCTCGCCGCTGTCTGTACCTCGCGCCGGAGCTCCGCCGTGCTGCCTTCACTGGCGACGAGCTACCTCCGGTTAGCTTTAGGCCTTGCCGGTAGCACCAGTCGACGCGTCTCGTCACATAGATCATGTAGGTGTGGTTCAAATTTTGGTAGAATCACAGTGAAGTCTAGTATTTAAGAAAAATATGACATGAGCACTTGAAGTAGAAATTTTGGATGAATTAAATAGGAACTTGAAATGTGTTTTTAAATGCATACAAACTAGTTTAAATTATATCTTGAGTTTCTGTGCTCCAAAAATTATGAAATTTTGTGGGTAAGCTATTCTTGCTTAGTAGAAGCTCTGATAAAAATTTGAGAGTCATTGCATGTATGGTTTCTGAGTTATAGATTTTCTTTTTATCATTGCTTGATAATTGTGTGAATTTTTGTAAATTATCTAGGAATGCTATGACCATGAAATTTTGTGGGGAGTATCCTAGTACCTTAAGGATGCTAGGAAAAATATGAAATCTGTTGCTTGACATTTTTCACTAAGGTTTCCTAATTATGTCATTTTAAGCCATTATATCTTATCATTTTTGTGTAGGTTGTTATACTTGCTCAAATGGTGTGAAATTTTTATGGTAGCCTACTTAGAGCATGTAGTACCTACTGTAATTTTTGTAGATTTAATGGTGTAGTTTTCATATATGTTTACCATTTCCCCTAATTAATTAAATAAATTAAGAAAGGTATTAAAAGAAATGATTTGGTGATGAACACCTTACTTTCTGGTGTTCTTGTGATATGAGTAATGAGTGAGTAAAGTTAGTTTTGTACAATTATGTGTTTACATCATAAGTTAATAATTATTTTGTTTGCATTATGTCCTTCTGGACAGTTCTGGGGACTTTATAAAGTTCCCCATGATAATTGGGTTTTCTGTCAAAGTGGTGAATACAAAAGTTGTAGATAATTTATGTATCTAGCTCCTATCAACATTTGATGGCATTTGGCCTAGTAGTTTAGGAACTACAGCTGTTTAAAGTTAGGTTACAGTTTTGCCTACTCTCTGTCTTGTGGAGACAGATTTCTGTTGATTAAAGAATTTGACCTGGTAAAGGTTAGAATCATGCCTTGAGATCTGAAAATGAATTGTAGACAATTTCATAAGCTTTCCAAATTATCTTGTTGCATATCATTTGGAATTGTAGATCTTCAGTAATGGTCAATTTACCATACCGCTATATAGTCTCTATTTTGCTGAAATACAGATGCTTGTGTGTATGCTTTGTTGCAATGTTCTTGTTGATTATTTAGGGGCTAGCCTAACTTGAGAACATGCTTAGGTGTAGGTGCTAGATCCTTAACTGAAGATGAGCAATTATATATTAGGTTGTATAAACTTGGTAAGTAAAGTGATTTGAATAGAGCTTAAGTTGGAATATGCGGACTGTTGTGAGCATGTGCATTCCCCGAGCATCCCTAACTTCGTTCATGTGCATCAATGATATTTATCATGCGCATACATGCAATAGGTGTGCCGGAGGGAGTGACGCTGCTGGAATTCAAGGGAGCCAACCAGGAGGAGGAGCCCGAGGTGCAGGAAGCTGATGAAGCAGCCGCCGAGGAGGAATTGCCCGAGTGCCCTGACCACCAACCGTCCTCTTTCCTGAAAGGCAAGCCCCGGAGCATATTAAGCCTCACATGTTTTTACAAATACATTGAGTATCTTTTATTCGTTGATGATGCATTAAGTATAGGAATTGGTTGGAATCAATTGTTGCATTATATATCCATCCTTGTCCAGATATCGCACTGGAATCCTATTTAAGTTCAGGAACGGGTTAAATGCTTAGCCATGCTTAGTGCGGTAGAAGTCAGGTGATTTCCTGTCACCTGCGAGCTTTAGGATGAGGTGGATCATGGTTGGCTATATTTGCTATCGTGGAAAAGAACCATGTGAATAATGAATTAAGACCGAGCAGAGTCTTGTGTAGGTTTGAACATAGTGACTCCATCTATGTCGTTTAAGGACCGATACACTATACATCCTCATGTCATGTTGAACACAGCCTAACACTTAGCTGGCCGGATAAGTCGTTCCGACCGTGAAGCTGAGTAGCTCAACTCAGGCTAGGATCCATGGGGGTTGGATGCATTTTAGAGGTAGTAAGGATGTGCAGAGAGCCATTGGCATAAGTCCAAGGGGAGTCAGGTGCTTAAAATCCTGCACTTCCTGGCAGAGTGGTTCTCTGAGAATGTAGGACAGCCCAGACCCACGTCTTTTCTTTTATTTTTCTCCTGAGTTGTACCAAAGGTGACTCGTTGCAACCCTGACAGTGGAAGCAGGGTTTTTGTTTAGGAATACCCCTCCAGCTGGATAGGAATCGATTCGAATCACCGTCTCTCCCGGATAGTGAGAACTTGACTAAGCAACGGCAACGTAGATTCAATTAATTTAACGATATGGTTAAATGGATGATGATGATAATGTTGCCATGATTTATACCTGATATGGTTATTAATGTTTGCATCTTAATCAAATGATTGCTTAGTACAGGTGCTAATATAGATGACAGGTTAATGGCTAAAAGTCACTTCTAGTTCAGGTTAAGAGTTGATCATTGTTACTTATGCTTTTCCGCAAAAAGAAAGTGTCAGCCAGATCCACTAAATTAAGCTATGTATAATCCTTGGTGTCATTTGTTTTGGTTTCCAATGGGTAAGTCTAGCTGAGTACATTCTCGTACTCAAGGTTTATTCCTTCTTGTTGTAGATGACCTTCTATATCAGGGATTCTGTAAGTATTGTCTCCACCCAACGGGTGATGAAGACTAGATCATGGGCATGATCTCTGTTTCTCTTATCTGAATGCTTTTGCAGGTTGTGATTAGTGAACCAATATTTGTATTTGAACTCAGGTGTGTAAGTTAAACTATTTGCTTCCATATACTTTACAAGACTTGTTTTGTAATAACAATGACTCTGAGGTGTTGTAACCTATTTGCAACTGCCTGCGAAATGTTGTAACGTACAATATGTTATGTTGAATTACTGTGATCTTGGTTGTATACAAGTTGGTTTGAAATTCTTCGAGGTTTTAGTTGACTACCGAGTTTATATGGGCTCAAGTGCGAGAATTTGATCATTTCGGCGATTGTTTTTGTACTTGTGCTCTTATAAATTGGTCAGTTCTGTGACAGCTAAGGCCACTAAGGTACAAACATGTAATGATGGATGTGATGAGGAACATGATAATGAAAGTGATGATGATGACGAACCAACTAAAAATGAACTAATTAACATGTTGGAAGATGCTAAAGAATATTTTGACATTAAGAGAAGGAAATACAAAGACTTGCGAAAGGAACTAAAAGCCCTTAAGCAAGCCTTTGATGAGCTCAATGTATCTCATGAGAGCCTAGAGGAAGCCCATGAGAAGCTTGGTAAAGCTCACAGGAAGCTTGAAAAAGCTCATTCCTCTCTACTTAATGAGCAAAATGAGGAGCATATTGTAACATGTAACAAAGGCTTAAATTGTGATATAATTAATGAATCATTCTATAAGCCTATTGTTGTTGCTCCCGCTAACCCTTCATGTAGCTCATCATCCGCTTCCACCTCACCTATGAGTGTTGGTTTCACTTGTGATGCCTCACTTATGGTAGAGAATGAGACCTTAAAGAAGGAGATCAATGAGCTCACTCGTGCCTTAGGCAATGCCTATGGTGGTGAAGCCTGCTTGCTAAAGTGCTTGGGTAGCCAAAGGTTTTCTCTCAACAAAGAGGAATTGGGCTATACCCCAAGAAAGGCAAGGCGGCCTTTGCTCCTCACAAGACTAGTTTTGTGAAGAACAATGGTCGTTTTTGCAATAGATGCAAGCAAGTTAGGCATGTAGAGGAATATTGCAAGAAAAAGAACAAGAAACCAAATGTATCCTCAATTAAGTTTGATTCTTGTTATTTGCTCACCAAGGGTGTTAATGGAGTGCATGCTAAGTTTGTTGGTACACTAATTGTGGGCCCAAAGAAGAAGGCGATTTGGGTACCAAAGAGCTTAGTGACTAACCTTCAAGGACCCAAGCAAGTTTGGGTACTTAAAAAGAATTGATCTTCTTTTATAGGTCAATTATAAAGCAAGAGGAAAGCATTGGGTTCTTGATAGTAGGTGCACTCAAAACATGACCGGTGGTGCAAGAATGTTCAACTCAGTTAATACCAATGACAATGATGGTTATGATAGTATCACATTTGTTGACAATGGCAAAGGCGAGGTCAAAGGGCTTGGTAAGATTGCAATATCCAATGACATAAGCATATCCAATGTATTGCTAGTTGAGAGCTTGAACTTTAATTTGCTATCCGTGGCTCAATTGTGTGATCTTGGATTCAAATGCATATTTGGGGTAGATGATGTAGAGATCATAAGTGTAGAGGCTCTAATTTGATCTTCAAAGGCTTTAGATATGAGAACCTATACTTGGTTGATTTCAATGCTAGTGAAGCTCAATTGTCAACATGCTTGTTCACTAAATCTAGCATGGGTTGGTTATGGCATAGAAGGCTTGGTCATGTTAGAATGAAACAATTGAATAGGTTCTTTAAGTATAATCTAGTTAGAGGCTTGAAAGATATGGTATTTGAGAAGGATAAGCTTTGTAGCTCTTGTCAAGCCAGCAAACAAGTTGAAAACACCCATCCTAGGAAGAGCATAATGAGCACTAGCAAAGCATTTGAGTTATTGCCTATGAACTTATTTGGGCCAACACAATGCACTAGCATCGATGGAAATAAATATGGCTTTGTGATAGTGGATGACTACACAAGATACACTTGGGCATTCTTTCTAGTGGACAAGAGTGATGTGTTTGTAGCATTCAAATCATTTGTCAAGGGCATACACAATAAATTTGAAACAACCATCAAGAGGGTTAGAAGTGACAATGGTAGTGAGTTCAAGAACACTAGAATTGATGAGTTGTGTGATGATTTTGGAATTAGACATCAATTCTTAGCTAAGTACACTCCACAATCAAATGACCTTGTTGAGAGGAAGAATAGAACACTTATTGACATGGCAAGGTCTATGCTTAGTGAGTACAATATGATTCAATATTTTTGGGCTGAAGTAATCAACATGGCTTGCTATTGTAGCAACCGCTTATATTGTCACCCATTGAAAGAGAAGACACCTTATGAGCTCTTGAATGGTAGAAAGCCCAACATTGCATACTTTCGGGTATTTGGTTGCAAATGCTACATATTGAGAAAATGCACTAGATTGAGCAAGTTTGACAAGAAGTATGATAAAGGATTCTTGCTTGGATACTCAACCACTAGCAAAGCATATAGAGTTTGGAATTTAACAAGTGGTACTCTTGAGGAAGTTCATGATGTTAAATTTGATGAAACCAAGGGTTTCCAAGATGAGAATGAGAATCTTGAAGATGTTAGAGGCATTCAACTTTTAAATGCCATGAAAAACATGGATGTTGGTGAATTGAGGCCTAGGCAAGTGATTGATGAAGAAGATGATTAAGTGCAAGTGCTTTTGAACTCAGATGTGCAAGATGATACAAATCAAGCAAGTTCAAGTGGCCATCTCAATCCAATGAGCAAGCAAGTGCAAGCAACATTGTTCCAATACTCTAACCAACCAACATTGCAAGAAATCATCCATTGGACACTATAATTAGAGATATTTCTAGAGGTGTACAAACAAGATCAAGATTAGCATCATTTTGTGAGCACTTCTCATTTGTGTCATCCATTGAACCAAAGAAGATAGAAGAAGCATTAATGGATGTTGATTGGGTGATTGCAATGCATGAAGAATTGAACAACTTCACTAGAAATCAAGTATGAGAGTTAGTTGAAAGACCAAAGAAATACAATGTGATTAGAACCAAATGGGTCTATAGAAACAAGCAAGATCAAGATCGGATAGTTATGGGGAACAAAGCAAGATTGGTAGCACAAGGTTAAACTCAAGTTGAAGGTCTTAACTTTAGAGAAACATATGTCTCGTTGCTAGATTGGAAGCAATTAGAATCTTGCTAGCCTATGCTTGTGCCCACAACATCAAGCTCTATCAAATGGATGTCAAGAGTGTATTTCTCAATGGCTACATCAATGAAGAAGTTTATGTTGAGCAACCTCCTGGTTTTGAAGATGACAAGAAGCCCAACCATGTGTATAAGTTGAAGAAGGCATTGTATGGCTTGAAGCAAGCACCTAGAGCATGGTATGAGAGGTTGAGGGACTTCCTACTCCCAAAGGAATTCATAATGGGCAAGGCTTACACCACTCTTTTCACCAAGAAGATTGGCAAGGACTTATTTGTGTTACAAATCTTTGTGGATGACATTATATTTGGATCAACGAATCAAGACTTTTATGAAGAGTTTGGAAAAATACTGGCTAATGAGTTTGAGATGTCCATGATTGGAGAGTTGAGTTACTTCTTTGGTCTTCAAATCAAGCAATTGAAGAATGGTACATTTGTGAGTCAAGGCAAGTACATCAAAGACATGCTCAAGAAGTTTAGCAAGAATGAAGCAAAGGCCATTAGTACACAGTTGGCGGTTCTTATCGACAACATTCTACCGCCAACTTATTTCCAAAAAGGAGAAAACTAACATGTTTTACATGCATATACCTTTGCTATTGACATAGTTTCACTTGTATTGCAAGACTTCTATTTTGCAACACTTATACTTGGATACAATGGAATTATAGTCGAAATGCGCCTTCAAACAAAGCGTAAAGTAGATCCTATGCCAAGGAATGAGAAGATGGCCCATCCAACCGGCAAATTTGGGCCAAACCCCACCATGGCTGTGCTCCTGGCCCACCAAGAGACCCACCAGGTGAAATCGGTGGCGAGACAGGCTAGGCAGGGTGCAGACGCACCAGGGTGCAGCCGCACCACCACCAGCACCGCTCGGTCCCACCTCGCTCTGGTGGTTCATTAATGCCATGCAGAGGCGGTTCAACATGGTTTCCTAAATTATCCATCGCCAAACCGACCTCAAGCATGTAGAAGTAGAGGTGTAGAGGCCCCCATTCAACACACACCACACAAGAGCCTCTCTCCCACACGTGTATCTTTTTACTATTCTTAGTGGTTTAAGTTGGAGTTAGGCAAGAAGCTTCATTGGAGAGCTTGAACCTTGGAGTATTCTTGGTATGAATAATATGAAGATTTCTCTTATGTTCTTGCTCTCATATTATCAATATATCTATGCCTATAAATTAGAGCAAAGTTCTTATGTTATTCATTTAGCATATAGAACTTTATGCTTAATCTTTCATACATACATGTTTAGACCAAGACCTAAATTGAGGTAGTAGGTTCTACTTTAAGATTAGTTTTGGTCATTATATTCTTGTGGGTTTATCGTCTGTCCCCATGGTGGATGCTCTAGTAAGAGGACTCCTGATAAAGATGGAAGTTCCTAGCCACAGCTAGAGTAGTACCCAATAGCGTAGATGTGGTGTCCATGTTAGAAGTTAACTTCATTTGCCTCGTATCCTCTGGTTGAGGGGTAGGCGGCAGGTGGTGATAGCCCTGTCCATCCTTTATAATCCCCCATGTTCGGATACAACGTAGAGCCGTAGGCCAGTATCGCCTGGCAGACCAAACATAAGCCGGTGCCCAAAGTAAGTTTATAGTGACCAAAACTATCTTAGCTTAGGATCTCTACCATTAAAAATCCATGATTTTGTATGATCATCTGCTCATCTTAGCATAACTATACAAGATAAGCCTGCTCTAGTTTAGGTTTATTCTTTTATTCTTTCTTTTTTCTTTATCCTTGAGATTGGCTTGAGTGTGTGTGTCACACTATCCAATATCTATCTTGGATTACCCCTATTATGGACTTTGGTCTACTATGCAGTCATGTTATCTTGTTCATAACCTTAATAGAGACTTTTATACCATACCTTCCTTTGGGAAAATATAAATGAACGATACCCGAATACTTCCGGGTGAAATGTTACAACGATATATCCATGCACTTGCGGAGTATTTCTGCATGTGTTTAGAATATCATCATGGTATTTTTTGGCAACATCGCTAGAAAACATGAGTCCTAGTGATGTCGTTAAGAAATGCAAACAAACATTTCTGGAGCCGCTGCCGGAGAAGGCACTTGTGAAAAGAATCTATTAGGACATGTTAATGATAATATGCATGTGTAATAGCCATTGCTCATAACAGGATAACTTTGCTTGTTTTCTCCTATTGTGGATGAAAGCAGGATAGTGTAAGACGGTTTTGACTTGATGACTATTGGTATATTTAATGCACACAGATAAATCCACAAGCGCATGGATACCGCTGTAGCTTTCACCTAGAAGTATTCCAAGTATTGTATCCACAGGAAAACATGTGAGAATAACTATAGTCTAACTTAACTAAGGGTAGCAACAAGGACAAGATAAACAAGAGCGTAGAGAGGATAACTAAGGTTCTCTTATTCTGACTTTGGTAAGCTATGTCTTCTACTATTCAACTAGGGACATTACTTAAGGAAAGACACTAGTAGAGGATGCTTTTCGTAGTAACTAGGTCCTACTTGGCCTATAGACGTGAGGTGGACTATAAAGGACTCAACGAGTTATATAGTCACCATCGTGATCTAATCTTCTCTTGATTTCTATTTATAAGACTAGATCCTATGGAGAACTAATATTCTCTTGATTACTGGATCTGATCCTAAAGATATGAATTAGGGTTTTAGGATGGCTCTATGGAGGGGGTACAAGGCTGTATATATTGGGGGTATTGTCAATTCTGGACCCTCGGATCAAACCGACTTAAAAGGATAGTGTAGATGCAATCTAGGAGGTGGTGGGAGACCGACATACGAAGGAGGGGCTAACGTGTGGGCCCCATAGGCTGGCCAGACTATAGGTGGGGCCGGTCGGCCTATCTCAGTGACAGGTGGTCCCCATCTTCGGTGGTTTGCCTCATGTAGTCTTCTGGAACCTTCTAGAGTTGTTTTCATTGCGAATAATTGCGATTAAATCTGACGTTTGGGTCCACCTTGATGGTTTTCTAGATAAACCCTACTAAAAACATAGATTCACCAAAACTTGTGAAATTTGTTAGTTTAAACCCCTAAATCTATGTTGGTGATCATTTTATGCCCTTGTATTGATGGTTTATAATGGTTGTTAACTACCATCAACAATTCCCCCAAGCTTAACCTTTGCTCGTCCCTAAGTAAAGCTTAGCAATGGATCAGGAGTTGCTACAATGCTTTCACGCCTCAAAAGTACACATGCGTTCAATCAACAATTCTCCTCTGGATTAGAATAAACTGGTCTAACTTTCAAACTCACCCATATTACCTTCAGCCATGGGGCCTTTTAGCATTCACTTATGTAACACCCTAGGTGTTGGCCTTATATAAATTGACTTGCATTGCATGAGCATGAGCATCAAGCATTCATATTTAAGCTTTTACAAGTGAAACATTTGATTGAAACATATGCAACATTTGCTTGTTATTTCATGTTTCTTTGTATATATGCATATGATCATGAGTGAATACATGTAATGGGTTTATGTGAGTCACTAAAACATATTAGCTACACTTAGGTTAACAAATGGAACATTGTTCATGAAAGTCACCTTTCATGATCAAGTACTTAAGTGATGTTATATGTGTTGACCTGGATAGCCCTATGTGTGACCAATGCATGAAATGAGTGTGTGACCTTACAAATAGCTTAAACATGTTTAGAAGATCATGATGAACAACTTTGGTATTCATGGTTAGGGGTAATTGGGTCACTAAGCCATAGTTGAGTCTATGCCATCATTTGAATGTAGCATGTTTGACCAAGTTTGAACTATGTGCTAGAGACCTTGCATGGAGGTTGTCACTAAAGCAAAGTTGTAGTATTTGGCAAGAGGAACAACTTTTATTTTTGGGTCATTGACTGGTTTAGCTCCTAACATGCTTGAATTAGGCTCACAAGAATCATCAAATCCTTGTTTTCAGCACTTACCAATTTTTTTCTAAGTTTTTAACTCTGATAGTGCTGACAGCCCGACTTTGGGATGACATAACTTGAAATTGGTTGAGATTCAGGGCTTGAGTTATAAACAACAATTGGAGCAGGTACTTTGGGCTCCAACATTGGTTTAGGAAATTTTTGCTAACAGTCCACGGATTTGGAGATTTCATCGCTGCAAACCACGTTGTCAGGCTTAGCATCACGGCTACTGAACTACTGAATCGAACGGCTTCGGTGGCCGACCGTCGCAGAGCATGTGCGTCGCGTGGAAACGAGGATGGCCGCGTGTTGTCGGTGTCCTACCCAGCGTGGCTGTGTCAGGCCCAAGTGTGCCTTATCAGCCCCAACGCTCGCCCGCACTGCCCCACGCTCTCCATTTCAGTTTTCTAGCCTCCTCCTTCGCCGGCCGAAGCACCACAGCCACCGCCGAGCACCGCCTCGCCTCCGCTGTCGCCTCGCATGCGCTGCACCGCACCACCGCCATCTGCATCTCGACCGTAGCTACGCCACATCCACATCCACCACCTCGATGTGTTGGCTGCATCAATTGCGCTTCGGTGAGGGCGTATTGCCTTTTTCCCCTCTCGCCGGAACCTCGACTGCCATGGCCGCCTCCACGGCAAGCTTGCCACCGCTCGGCTTGCATGCGCCTTTCTTCCAATTGTTGGCGTTAGAGCTTGGTTAGGATAGGTATTAGCTTGTGTTAAGACGTTACCTCCATTGGTGGTCCTACCAGCACAGAACACAACGACCCACGCCACCGCGTTCTGACCTCCACGCTACCGCGCCGTGGCCATGCTTTGTCGGAGCTTTTCGTTAGGCTTGTGTAGTTGAAATAGCATCACTAGGTCACCGTGTTACTGTTGCGTGCTTTGCCTAGTTTCGCCATGGCCAGCGACGAGCCCGCTCTGCCACACCTGCACGGACACCACCTAGACCATCTAACGCGGTTTGAGTAGTAGATCTTGTTGGTGCCCTTGGCTTCACCAGAAAGCTCACCGGCGATGAGCCGTGGCCAACCAGCGTCGAGCAGCACCACCTGCTCTGTTTTGTCTCACTAACAGATGGGTCGACTGACCAGTGGGTCCCTGTTGTCAGTGACTTAGTTCATAAAGCTAGTGCATTCATTTCCTGTTTTATGTACATCTTTGAAAATAGATAAGTTGAGCTGTGTAGATTCAAAAATTGTGAACCAAATTTTGTAGTGTTCCTTAGGAAGTGTAGTATTTATGAAAATATGATATTAGCATGTGTAGTAAAGTTTTTGGAGGATTTAAAATGAAACTTGAAATATGTTTTTAAATGTATGTAAACTTGTTTATTTTATATCTAGACTTCCTGTGCTCCAAAAATTATGAAATTTATGTGGTGAGCTGTTCTTGACAAGTATGAGCTCTGGTAAAAATTTGAGGGCCAGTGCATGTATGGATTTGTAGTTATAGATTTTCCTTTTATAATTAAGTGATCCTTGTATGAATTTTTATAAATTATTTATGAATCCAATATTAATGAGATTTGTTGGAAGTTGTCCTAGTACCATATGGATACTAAGAAAAATATAAAATATGTTGCTTGACACTTTTCACTAGGGTTTTCTATTTATGCTATTTCAAGCCTTTATGCCTTGTCATTTTTATGAAGGGTGTTTTCCTTAGTGAAATGGCATGAAATTTTCACAGTAGTCTGCTTTAGCATTAGTAAACCACTGTAAATTTTTGAGAATTTATGATGTACCTTTAGTATATGTTTATTATTTACCCTAATTATTTAATTAAATTAAGAAAGGCAATTAAATAATTAGATTATGATTAAGCATAATGTTTTCTATGGCTTCTATGTTTTATAGTAACTGTTGATGTCAATGGTAAGGCTTAGAAGCCATTGATTGTATACAAATGACTAATTATCACTTTATCATTCGAATACAAGACTGCATGTATAGTTTTGATCACATGGATAATTTCATATAGATAATGGTCTCTACTGTAAAACTTGTTAATAAGAAAGTTGTAAATAACTTGCTAATATACCTGGTGTTAAATTTTCACAATCATAGGACTTAGGTTTTTGAGTTCTAGCTGTTGCAAGTTTGCTGTCCGAAAGGTTTACTTTCTAGACAGATTTAATTGAGTGATTTGTTTGCCCAATTTAACTCCTGAATCACAGTGAGAGTATTAAAGAAAAGTTGTAGATAAATTTATAAGCTTTCCAGAAAGTCCAAGATCACCACATTTGGATAAGTAGAACTTTAGTTATGAGTAAAACAATTAGCTGCTGTTTTGTAGTGTAGTAAATGAAATGTTGAAGTGTTTGATTTAGTAATTAAGAAGAGATATGCACATACTCAGAAAAATGTGAAACACTTGTTATTACTTTAACAACATGCTGTTAAGACTACTTATAAGAATGCATTCTTCATATAGCGTCATATTATATTTGTCAGCATGTATGCATTCGCACTATCTCATGTCACACTCATGCATCTAGGATCGACAGAGGAGATAACGTTGCTGGAGTTCAACGAAGGAGAGGAAGGGGACCAGCAGGAGATTCCTCAAGCCATAGCTCCCGAAGAAGAGGAGGAAAACCCAGAAGAGCTTCTAGAGTGCCTTGATCACCGCCCCACTTCTTTTCTGAAAGGCAAGCCCCAGAGCATTCTAAGTCTCCCAGTATTTTACAAAATATTACTCAAGTCCTTATGATTGATGCATTAGGTTATAAAAGTTGATTGGAACCACTTGATGCATATAAATTCTTTGTCTAGATATATACACCTTTAACCCTATATAGGTCCAGGATCGAATATATGCTTAGCCATGCTTAGATCGGTAGAAGTCGGGTGATTTCCTATCACCTGCGAGATATAGGTGGATACTGAAGCATGGTTGGCTATATTTGCTATCGTAAAAAAGAACCATGGGGTAATATAAATTGAGGTCGGGCGGAGTCTATGTGTAGGTTGACTCATGTGATTCCGTCTATGCTGATTAAGGACCATACCGTTGTTGGTATTTCTGACAAGATTGAACGCATGCCTATCACTTAGCTGGCCAGATAACTCGTTCTGACCGCAAAGCCGAGTAGCTCAACTCAGGCTGAGCCACGTTCTATTGTGCGCTCCTTGCAGGGAGCCAGACTGAGCCCAAGGGTAGGCTAGGCTTGAAGGTCCTAGCATTTGGTGTCCCCGATTGTGCGGCGCGGTACGAACCCACAAAATATGGACCTAAGTTGTACCAAAGGTGACCTAAGGTGACCGTTGATCTGGTCTACCTGGGTTTGTGTTAGGAATAAATTCCCAGCTAGTTGAAAATGATTCGAATCACCGTCTCTCCCGGATAGTGAGAAACTTGGCTAGTCCCAACATCGTATTAATTATACTATGGAATATTATGGTTCGAATAAATATAGAATTACAATACCTGCTATGGTTACCATTGTATGCTATTAAAATGATATACCACATGTTTGGCATATGATAGTTGCTAATTTAGAGATGGATAGTCATAATTAACTTGATAACAGAATTATAATTGTATAAGTTAGTTAATTGCTTTTTATGCAAAATGTTGTCAAGCTATATCCACTTATACAGCCTTGCATGGTCCTTGGAGTCATTTTTATTTATGGTTTATGATGGGTAAGTCTAGCTGAGTACCTTCTCGTACTCAGGGTTTATTGCGATTAAATCTGACGTTTGGATCCACCTTGATGGTTTCTAGATAAACCCTTCTGAAAACACATATTCACCAAAACTTATGAAATGTATTAGTTTAAACCTTTAAATCTATGTTGGTGATCATTTTATGCCCTTGTATTGACAATTTATAATGGTTGTTAACTTCCGTCAACACCAACAATCTTCATCGAGAATCTAGAGTCATTCCTAAACAAGGCCTAACCTCGTGTCCATCCTCCTTCCACTACTCCACCGGCAACCAAATCCGTCACCCTAGCATCATTTGTACCAAACACAATGGCCGACAAGACGCTACATAAGTACTCCAGCCCCATTATTGCCAACGTGCCCATTGGGCCCGCTATCAACATGGTGTAACAACCCAAAAAATCCACACACCAAAAATCACAACTACAAAATTTTTGTTGTTACCCCATGCAATGTTGAGTGACATCTGTAGAAGCCAACCCTAGGTGTTGCATTAGTTGTAACCCAAGTAGACAACTTCATGAGCATGGCATGTCATTTGTTAATTATGTTTATTTAAATCCTGACAAATAAAAATGTAGCATACATTGTTAATTCAAATGGTGATTTGGATTTCCATTTGCTTTATGTAATGCTTAACAACTTCTTTAAAGTAATAAACCATAAAGTAATCATTAATCAAACCAAAGAATAAATGCTTAAAGAGAAAACTATTTCTATTTTTGTATAACAAAACTACACCTATTTTTGTTATACAAAAAAAGTCCCTAATATATATAAAAGGGTGTTGTGGGCCTCATATCTAAAACTCCAATGAATAAGGTACACTAGTTTTGAATTCAAATTCCAAATCAAATTTGAATTCAAACAAAGAAGAAGAAAAATAAAACAGAAAAAGAAAAGAAAGGGAGAAGGCCTCGTAGTCGGCTCGGCCTGCTCGGCCCGCAAGCCAGCCTTGCTTCTCATGCAGGCCGGCCCAACTCGTGCGACCGAGCGATCGGCCCAGCAAGCCAGCCCAGCACGCGCTCATGCCCGCATGCCCTTCTGCTTTCCCTTGCTGCTGCTGCCACCTGACCCCACGCGTCAGCCACTCCCGGTCATAGTAACTTCTTCCTCCCCACGTTGGCATCCCCTCTGGACCGAGTCCCGACCAAGGCGATAGGCGTAGGCCTGGGGTCACATGAATCACCTGGCCCTGCTCCCTTGGCGCCGCGCCCACGCAACCTCCGCACCAACCACCCGCGCCCGCGATACCGTTCGATGCCAACGGCGCATCACCAGCCGTCCGCCCCATCCGCCATGGATGAAGCTCGGACCCCGGGGCTATAAAGCAATGCCTAGAGTGCCTAGGGATTCCTCAGCCCATGATGCCGCCGCTCGGTGGCCCAACAGCCCGCACCGCACTGAGAGAAGAGGGCCAAGAAGGAATTCAGAAGAGGAGAGGCGAGCAGGGAGCTCGGAGACGCCGATCACCGGAGCCGGAGCGCCGCCCTAAGCGCCTACCCCGACAACGCGCCTCGCCACCGCACCACCACCGAACGCCGCCAGCACCACTCGGTGAGTCCTTTGGCTGAGACCTCCTCCTAGCCCTTGGACGCCATAGCAGTGCACGCGTACGCCGCGCTCACGATGCCGCCATCATGGCACGGCCACCACTTGCGCACCCGGACGCCTCACCAGACTAGGAAGTAGCCATAGCACCACCGTGACACCCAGAGGATAGTCACGTAGACCGAGACCCCGATAGCCGGCCGTAGCACCTTAGCCATGAGCACCAGACCACCGGCCGGAGCTCCGCCGTGCACCACCACTGCGCGCGGACTCTGCCATGCCCTATGGTCATCGTCGACGCTACATCCTGCCTCCCGCTAACTGTTCGAAGGAGAATAGGGCACCAGGACCCCTGGAATAGCCCCTAGATGCCCCGCCGGTGAGCACCACCACGACCAAGCCACCGACCACCGTGGCCAATGCCCTAGGAAGCCCTGGCCGCCACCTTGACCCCACTACCGTATTCACCGAGGCCTGGCGATGCTTTTCCCCACCTCAATTGGACGCCAGCGCTGCTGTGGGAGCTCCCTAGTGAGCACACCACCAGCGGGAACACGTCGTGGAAGGAAGTAGAGGAATCCTTCCTCGCCGGCCGCACACACCTACACCCGATGCACGTAGGCTAAGCCAAAGGGAAGAAGGATAGACTCGGTCCACCGAAGACCCAGCCTACGGTCCATGGACTGTGAACACCAGTTCACCATGAGCCATGCGGTGTGGGCCGAGCTATGGACGAAGCCCAGTGGAGGCCCTTGGCTACGATGTGGCAGCGCCACAGCATGCCATGTGGTGGGCCAAAGCCTAGCCCATATCCAGGCCCAACCGGCCCAGTTCAGACCTGGTCCGTGTTGACCGTTGACCGGTCAATGTTGACCGATTGACCGGACCCACATGTCAGCGACACAAAGACTCTGGACCCACTTGTCAGTAGGTGATGTCATGCTGACATCATGACGACATCACGCGGGTCCCACCTGTCAGTAACAAACACAGCCGAGGTGATGTCATGATGATGTCACGGTGACGTCAATAGCCCTGGCCCCACCTATCAGCGACTGTGATCCATTGACCGCTGACTCACCTGTTGACTTGACGTTGACTTTGACCAGACCCACAAGTCAGTGACCCAAGAGCCCTGGCCCCACCTATCGGAACTGATGATGTTGATGACGTCATGCTGACGTCAAGATGATGTCAGCAGGACCCCCACTTGTCAGCTCGGAGCCGAGAGGATGATGTCATGCTGATGTCAGCATGCCACGTGGACCAGTCATAGTGTGACACGTGTCAGCCCAGGATTAATTCAGCCTTTTCCATTTTTAGAGATGAATTAAACTTCGGAAATTCATAACTAATTCATACGACCTCAGAAAAATACGAAACTAGGACCAAAATTCATCTAAAATCGAGCTTTATGCAATGAACCCATGTTTAAGTGTATTTGGCTCTTTTGAATTTTCATTGCTTCTTTATGCTATTCTATAAACATCGCTAACGCGACTATAATTTGAACGTATGTAGACTTGGAGGAGAACCAGATGGACGAGGATCGTGAGTACCATGAGGAGTATAGAGACGACTACACTGAAGGTGCCACATCCCACCCAATCTCATAGCACCTATTACGCATAGCTAATATAGGACTGCTATTGCTTTACATTACTGTTATAATCATACTATGATAGGACTTACATGGTAGTATGCTTACTTGATGGCCTTTACCTTGATGCAACCTTACCCCTGCATACCCTGCTATTAGGCTAGACACATGCTTACTGCTATATTTCATTTGCTTGTACTTCTACTACGCTTATACTACATTAATGTGTGGTGTTATCTGGACTATGGGGAGAGTGATGCGTGTGTGACTTGGGTGTGTGGAGGGTGAGGGTTGTGTCGACCAAGTTGGAGTATACGACAAGCCTGGGGCAAGTCTTGCCATGGGGTGTTACCTAGGCACCCCTAGGAATGGATACCTGTGGTGGGTAAATGGTGATATGAGGTGGCCCTGGGTGTGAACCTGTGATGGGAGGAGCCTAGGGTGGAGGTGTTGTGGTGGCACGGTAAATGGAAACCCCGATGAATACATTCTAGCTTGGTCATCCCTAAGGACTTACTAGTTCTCAGATTCATCGAGAAGCCTTACGTACCACTCGCCCTATATGGTGCGGGATGGCCGGACTACTTAGTAGGATATTGCCACTACTGCTAGGTTGATAGCGGACAGTGTAGGGAGGTATGGGGCACGGAGGATTTCCCCCACACCCTTCCGAGACTTCATGGAGACCTTGTGGACCTCGCTCATGACTCACAGTTTCAGCCGCCCCAGACTAGACTTGGGGTGTACCAGGGCTGCATGGTAGGGTGGCATTATCCTAGGCTAGCAAGCGGCCGGAATCAGCCCAGTTGACGACGGTCAGTGAAGAAGGCAGATCTTGTGGTTATGTAAAACCTCTGCAGAGTGTATGGTTGATTGATCGATACATGTGTCGACTTGTCGGCTATGGACCTTTTCTGGGTTTCACTTAAACTTGATAGTGAGATGAGTCCTTCTCTTCTTTCCCCGTAAGAGAGTGTTAGTTGTAGCTAGGGGCTACGGGCCATGAGACAGTGCCGAGAGAGAGTTGGCCTATCGACTGAGCGATGGTATGGTGATGGTGTGGAGATGGTGGTATATCGATCCTCGGATCGAAATCTAGCTCTAGGCGGGAATGGGGTGGAATGTGTGTGGGAATGGTGTTAAAACTTGACCAACTATTATTATACACTTGATATGTTAATACATAGGAAACCCCAGCTTTATAGGTTCCTTTTTTATTATATCCAATTTTCACAAAGCAATGCTCATAGGGTGGGAGTGGCTAGTACAAATCATACTGATAAATTTTGGCACATAGGTTCTGCTGAGGAGTATAGCTCCGAGGAGTTTGACGGTTGAGGGGTTCGTTCCTACGCTCGAGTTTGGTGATCTTATCTTCAAGCTATTCTGAATGAATGCTACTTTTGATTCCACCAATGCGGCTATGCAATAAATTATGTAATTCTGCACTATTTGTACTCTGATATTATCGTTGTATGGATGTGGTATTTGACTAGAAATTTGGGTAATATGATCTACAACGGTCTTATTACACTTCGACTCTGAGGATTTCCCTTCATGGAAATCAGGTCATTTTAGTTGGTATCAGAGCCATACTTGACCATAGGACGAAACCCTTAGAAATGGATGATAGAACAGGACGTGAACAACCCTTCTTTCGGTTATATACCAACCCTGCATTTACTTTTATGCAAGGCTTATCTATTATTGACCTGTTAACACATGTTCCTTAAAACATGCAGATGGCAATGAACATCGATTGGCTGCCTCTAGGACCGCTACCTCTGGACCACGCTAAGCTTACCTTCAACCTACGTGAGCTTAGGGATTTTGCACAGACCCTCTGTCGAGTTCTCGTCACGTTAGGAGTCCCCGACGAGCTTGTCAAGGTCACCTGCACCGGGAAGCTAGCTCAGGAAGGAGGAATCGAAGGACTGATTATCACCTCAGTCGAGTTCCCAGCTAGCACTACCTTACCTTCTGTCCTAGCTTTCACCGAGTTGACTATAGAGGACACAGTCGAGGAGGGACTGCGAGCTATCTCACACAAGGCACTTCATAGAGTGATGAGGGACCACAACGAGCACCTAAAGATGACCGAGTTCTATCTACTTCCCTAGGCCCTCGACCTCAGCCTTACCCCCAGGGAGTAGAGTTTCACAGCCGGCAGAGTTATCCTTGTCGAGGAGGACAGATGCCTTCGCGTCTCGGCTATCCACCTACTAGAGCAGGACAGGTACGTGACCCAGCTGGAGCAAAGGAGACATCAGGACCAGGCCCTTCTATGGGAGTACCAGGAGCGAGACTCGTAGGGAGCACAGGAGCGAGCTAGTCTACTTGAGATAGTTGCCAAGCTATAGGACGAACTCAACCATCATGAAGAAGTCCACAGAACCGAGGTCGCAGACTTACAGGACAAAGCCGCCGACCTAGGCAACAGGAACTGCTACCTCAACAGCAAGGTCTTGGAGTTGCAGAGAGAGTTGGATGACAAGAAGGCCAAGTTCAACCGCAGAGGAGACAGAGAGAGGTCCAAGGGGATTGATATGCTGAAAATCTAATCTCAGAACAAGACCATGATTCAGGATCTAGAGGAGTTCAGGAAGAAAGCCATTCACAACCAGGGTCACCTGATCGAGGCACTTAGGCAGAGTGAGTACCTATAGGACAAGTGTGAGAGGATATGGCAGGCTTGGCAGAAGTCTGATAAGAAGCGCCTCAAGGAGATGAAGGGTATGTGCGATTAGCTACCCAAGGAGATTCGTAGCAAGACAAAGCCTAGGATAGAGGAGTTTGAGTTAGCCCCGACTCACCTCAACCTAGATGCCTGCCCTACCCTACCTAGAGCCAAGCCTACTGAGGAGCTCGCCAAGGCCTTGAAGTACATGTCCCGGCTTCATAAGTCTAACGAGGAGATCGAGATCGAGAACAGTCGTATCCCAGCTGCGGTGTACGAGTTAGAGTAGATGACCCTGCGTGGTCATGAGTCATGTCAGTGGCTTCCATAAGTTGTACCCCATGATGTACCCCTTATGAGATGTAATATGAGACACTATGCGTAGTACGATTCTCACAAGTCTCCAAGTGTAGCTACTGGAGATGATGGCATGTAATAAAACCCATGTAATGAATGTTTTGGATCTTATTGCATCTTATGGATCTTATTGCTTCTTTGTAATGAGTGTTGGATAGTATAAAAGCTTTTCTTTAAATCATCAAAATCATGTAATCATACTGAATTATAAGCACTTATGGCATAAACACTAAAATTCCTATGATTCGTGTTGCAGATGCCGAACCGCCGATCTGATCGCCTAATGAACCGTGGACGCATGCCCACCCCCGAACTAGTCGAACCAAATGGGGGGCATGGTGGCAACAACGGTGGCCATGGCCATGGCCGTGGATGTGGAGGGATACCCTTCAACCTAGAGAATACCCCACCGCCTGAGGAAAACATCCCGCCACCACCACCGAACCTGGCAGAGGTGATGGCACAACAGACTCAACTTCTTGCAGCTCTTGTTAATGGAGCAAATCATCGCTAAGGAGGTCAGCAGAATGACTTCCAAAGGAAGCTAGAAGGATTTCTGAAGCTAAGGCCACCTACCTATGATGGCACTGACCCTAACCCGCTTGTAGCCAATGACTGGCTCAAGGAGATAGAGAAGAAGCTTGACCTCACTACTTTCACCGATGATGAGTGTGTTGGAGCTGCCACACACCAACTCATAGGTGCAGCACGCGCCTGGTGGGACAATTTCAGTGATTCCCATGAGGACCCTGCCAACATCTCGTGGGATGAGTTCGTCGAAGCATTCACTGAGTATCACATTCCCAAGGGTATCATGGAGGCCAAAGCCGAGGAGTTCCGCAACATCAAGATGGGAAAGGACAGGGTGACTGAGTACACTACTCATTTCACCAACCTTCTGCGCTATGCATCTTCCTATGTTGTGAACTCTGAGAAGGAGAAGTTGTACTATTACCGCAAGGGACTTAACCCGCACATCAAGCTGAAGTTTGGCGGTATTGAGAGTAGCACGTTGCATGCTCTGGTGGATCATTGCATCCAGATCGAGACAGACCATGCTGAAGCTAGAGAAGAGTATAGGGAGAGGAAGCGTAAGCCTGAGGAGTCCTTCCATGGCCGAGATCGCAAGAGGTTCCGCAAGGATGCACCATCCAGGGAACGCTCTCGCCAAAATAGGGATGACAACCCTGGATCGAGTAGGGGTAGTGGAGGCTACACCGCCAAATACTCCCGCCCTGCTCAGGATCGTTATACCCAGGACCGTTATGCTCAGGACCGCAACACTCAGGACCGTTTCAACCGTCCCCGCTCAGCGAATGAATGCCCAGCACAGAACCGCCCTACACCAAGCACTGGAAACTAGAAGGCACCCGCACCAACCCCTACAGGTGGTACGCCTTTCACCTGCTTCGCTTGTGGCCAACTAGGTCACAAAGCCGCTGAGTGCCCTCAGAACTCAGCTGCTCAGAAGTCTCAGTTTAAGGGATCTGCTACTCGTGGATGTCTCAACCATCTGGAGGCCGAGGAAGCACAAGCTGCTCCTAACGTTGTGTACGGTATGTTTTTAGTTAATGGCAATACTGCATCAGTTCTATTTGACTCTGGAGCAACTTGTTCTTACATATTATCCAAGTTTGCACGAGAGCATGACCTGCCTGTAACCCCACGTGGAAAGCCTATCATCACCAGTTCCCCTTTAGGAGACCTAAAGTGCACCCACATCTGTAAGGGAGTGAGTCTTACCATTGAGGGTCTTATCTTTAAAACTGACCTAACCCTGTTACCTTCGATGAACCTAGATGTCATCTTAGGCATGGATTGGCTAACCATTCACCGAGGTATCATATCATGTTCACCTAGATACGTCCAAGTGACCCACCCATCAGGCCAAGTTATTAGATGTGAGCCTCAGTCCGGAAAGTCCACCTCTATCCTATGTGCCCTTAAAGCAAGTTCAGAATCATAGAAAGAGGAGAAGACAGTTCATGATGTGCCTGTGGTCAGAGACTATCCCGTTGTATTCCCTGAAGAATTACCAGGTATGCCACCAGATCGTGATGTAGAGTTCATCATTGATCTTTTGCCAGGAATAGGACCCATTGCCAAGAGACCCTATCGCATGTTAGTTGATGAACTAGCCAAGCTCAAGAAATAGCTTAATGAGCTCATATCAAAGGGGTATATCAGACCCAGTGCTTCACCCTAGGAATCCCCTGTTCTGTTTGTTAAGAAGAAGGATGGCTCAATGAGAATGTGCATTGATTATCAGAACTTGAACGCAGTCACCATCAAGAACAAATATCCTCTGCCAAGGATTGATGATTTGCTTGATTAGCTTCGAGGTGCTAAGTATTTTCCAAGATCGATCTCAGATCTGGCTATCATCAGATGAAGATTCGAGAGAGTGACATCCCGAAGATAGCTTTCATGACTAGGTATGGGCAGTTTGAGTTCACCGTGGTGTCCTTTGGACTCACGAATGCTCCCGCATACTTCATGAACATGATGAATAAGGTTTTCATGGATGATCTGGATAAGTTCATGGTAGTATTCATTGATTACATTCTTGTTTATTCACCCACCGCTGAAGAACATGAACATCATCTGAGAACCGTGCTTAAGAAATTAGCACAACATCAGCTCTATGCAAAGTTCAGCAAATGCAAATTTTGGCTATAGGAAGTTGCCTTCCTAGGCCATGTACTATCAGCTGAAGGTGTCATAGTTGACCCAGCCAAGATTGAAGCTGTGAAAGAGTGGGACCAACCCCGTAATGTGACAGAAGCCAGAAGTTTCTTGGGATTGGCTGGATATTACCGTCGGTTCATCGAGAACTTCTCCAAGATAGCCTGTCCAATGACCAACCTTCTGAAGAAGACTAAGGAGTTTGAATGGACGCCCGAGTGTGAATAAAGCTTCTAGAAATTGAAACAGAAGCTTACCACAACTCCTGTGCTAGCATTGCCTGATATCAGCAAGGATTTCATGGTCTATTGTGATGCATCCCGTCAAGGACTTGGTTGTGTATTGATGCAAGGTGGAAGAGTGATTGCATATGCTTCTCAACAGTTGAAAGAACATGAGAACCGTTACCCAACCCATGATCTTGAGTTAGCAGTAGTTGTGCATGCCTTGAAGATCTAGAGACACTACTTGATAGGCAACAAGTGTGATATCTATACGGATCACAAGAGCTTGAAGTAATTTTTCACTCAAGAAGATCTAAATATGAGGCAGCGCCGATGGCTAGAGTTGATCAAGGACTATGACCTAGAAATTCACTATCATCCGAGAAAAGCTAATGTAGTCGTAGATGCTCTCAGTCGCAAGAGTTACTGTCACACTTTGATCACTGAATCCGTACCACCTGAGCTCAAGGAAGAGACTGATGATTTCCAACTTGAGATACTACCACATGACTTGTTGAATGAGCTCTGCATATAGTATGATCTCACAGATCGTATCTATCAAGCTCAGAAAAGTTGTGAAGAGATCGAATATCTCCATGGTCTGATAAAACTAGGCTACAAGACCAACCACCAAGAAGATGAATAAGGAACCATCTGATTCAAGGACAGAATCTGTGTCCCTTCTGATCTAGCACTACGAGAGCAAATTCTGTCTGAAGCCCATGATTCTAAGTACTGTATTCACCCTAGAAATTCAAAGATGTATCAAGACTTGAAGAAACACTTTTGGTGAAAAGGCATGAAGACAAACATTGCGGGACATGTGGCACGATATGACACTTGTAATAGAGTCAAGGATGAACATCAAAGGCCTACAGGATTGCTAAAGCCTCTTGACATTCCTGAGTGGAAGTGGGAGAGCATATCCATGGATTTCATAGTTGGATTGCCCCATTCACAGAAAGGCAATGATTCCATCTAGGTGATTGTTGATCAATTGACCAAGATTACTCACTTTGTACCAGTTAAGACCAAGACCGCTGCCGAAAAATTAGCAGATCTATATGTTGAGCATATTCTCAGACTGCATGAAGCTCCCTCTAGTATTGTATCTGATCGTGGTCCTCAGTTTGTGTCCCGATTCTGGGAAGCCCTGCATAAGTCCATTGGCACCAAACTTGATTTCAGTACCGCTTATCACCCACAGACAGATGGACAGACAGAACGAGTAAATCAGATCTTAGAAGACATGCTTCATGCTAGTATACTGAATTATGGCTCTGATTGGGAGAAATGCCTACCCTATGCAGAGTTCTCTTACAACAACAGCTACCAAGCCAGTATCAAGATGTCGTCATTTGAAGCTCTATATGGTAGACCTTATAAGACACCTTTGATGTAGTCTCAACTGGGTGAAAGATCATTCTTTGATTCCGCTAAGATCCAAGATGCAGAAGAAGGAGTTGCTCAAGTGAAGGAGAATTTGAGGATTGCTCAAAGTCGATACAAGAGCTATGCTGACAAAAGAAGAAGAGAACTTGAGTTCAATGTGGGAGACTTCGTCTATCTCAAGGTATCCCCGCTACGTGGAACTGTCAGATTCCATGTCAAAGGAAAGCTAGCCCCTAGATTTGTTGGCCCATACAAGATTTGCAAGAGGATTGGAAAACTCGCTTATAAACTTGAGCTACCTGAGGAATTGGTGGATGTACATCCCGTATTCCATGTCTCACAGCTACGCAAGTGTTTGAGAGTGCCCGATGAAGTAGTTCCAACTGATACACTTGACATTCAAGATACACTTGAGTATAAAGAACATCCTATCAGAATTCTGGGTAGAGATACCAAAGAGACCCGAAGCAAAACTATTCCTATGTGCAAGATCCAATGGAGCAATCACACTAAGAGAGAAGCAACATGGGAAAAAGAGTCTGACCTCCGGCTACGATACCCTTACCTCTTCAAAGAGTACGTTACGCTTTAATCTCAGGGACGAGATTCTATTAAGGGGGTAGGACTGTAACAACCCAAAAATCCACACACCAAAAATCACAACTACAAAATTTTTGTTGTTACCCCATGCAATGTTGAGTGACATCTGTAGGAGCCAACCCTAGGTGTTGCATTAGTTGTAACCCAAGTAGACAACTTCATGAGCATGGCATGTCATTTGTCAATTATGTTTATTTAAATCCTGACAAATAAAAATGTAGCATACATTGTTAATTCAAATGGTGATTTGGATTTCCATTTGCTTTATGTAATGCTTAACAACTTCTTTAAAGTAATAAACCATAAAGTAATCATTAATTAAACCAAAGAATAAATGCTTAAAGAGAAAACTATTTCTATTTTTGTATAACAAAACTACACCTATTTTTGTTATACAAAAAAAGTCCCTAATATATATAAAAGGGTGTTGTGGGCCTCATATCTAAAACTCCAATGAATAAGGTACACTAGTTTTGAATTCAAATTCCAAATCAAATTTGAATTCAAACAAAGAAGAAGAAAAATAAAATAGAAAAAGAAAAGAAAGGGAGAAGGCCTCGCAGCCAGCTCGGCCTGCTCGGCCCGCAAGCCAGCCCTGCTTCGCGCGCAGGCCGGCCCAACTCGCACGACCGAGCGACCGGCCCAGCACGCGCTCACACCCGCGCGCCCTTCTGCTTTCCCTTGCTGCCGCTGCCACCTGACCCCACGCGTCAGCCACTCCCGGTCACAGTATCTTCTTCCTCCCCACGCCGTCATCCCCTCCCGACCGAGTCCCGACCAAGGCGACAGGCGCGGGCCCGGGGTCACATGAATCACCTGGCCCTGCTCCCTTGGCGCCGCGCCCACGCAACCTCCGCGCCAACCACCCGCGCCCGCGATACCGTCCGATGCCAACGGCGCATCGCTAGCCGTCTGCCCCGTCCGCCATGGATGAAGCTCGGACCCCAGGGCTATAAAGCAACGCCCAGAGCGCCTAGGGATTCCTCAGCCCACGACGCCGCCGCTCGGTGGCCCAACAGCCCGCACCGCACCGAGAGAAGAGGGCCGAGAAGGAATTCGGAAGAGGAGAGACGAGCAGGGAGCTCGGAGACGCCGATCACCGGAGCCAAAGCACCGCCCTAAGCGCCTACCCCGACAACACGCCTCGCCACCGCACCACCACCAAACGCCGCCAGCACCACTCGGTGAGTCCTTTGGCTGAGACCTCCTCCTAGCTCCATCACTTGGTGTGTACCAACCTATCTTATACGTGACTTAGATAAATGGTGGGTACATATAGGTTTCATCAATTATCCAAAACCAAACTAGGGCTTTCATCGTGGACGGGGAGAATGAAGCCATTGGGCAGGGCTGTGCGGCCATTCATGGTGGGTCCGTGGATGAGGACATGCTGATGCTTGTAGAGAAGAAGCAAGAGAGAGGGGGGAGAATCCATTTTTTGAATGACATGTGGGGCCATAGCTAAAGCGGTTAGGTGATCTCTTTTTTGATTCATCTCTCATACAACAAACATGAAAATAGAACTGTTGTGTCCTTTCAACAGAACATTAGGGTGGAACCATTCTATCCTAGAATCAGGGATATAACCATTCCATTGTACCTCGCTTTCCAACCAAACACACTCTAAAAGAGATGAGAAACCATTATTTTTTAGGGTTTGTCTCCTGCTCAGGTGACTGATGGCCAGCAAACCATCAGTCATCTTCAACCTCGCACCCACCCCGGCCTGTCTCGTCGGCGACCGTGCCTTCTTCCTCCTCCTCGCCCCCCCCCGCGCGCCTTCTTCCTCATCGCGTCCTACCCCTACCTACCTCACCGACGATCGCGCCCTCCTCCTCGTCCTTGCCCCTGCCGCTACCCACCGCGTTGCCGCGGTGCTCTAGGGTTTGGCTAGATCTCCGTGGCCGTGGAGCTCCGGCGAAACCCTATCGCGCTCGCGGCGGCCACCTTGTTCCCCTCCTCATCCTTCTTCCGCGGCAAGCTCCGGCCATGGAGCTCCCCCGCCCCGACCTGGCCTGTCCACCTCCATCGCCGCCAGGGCTCCTAAACCGCCCTGTCGTCGTCCCCCCCGCCTGACCGTCCTTCCTCCCCCAAACACTTTCTCTTCTAAGCCCGCCGTAGTTGGGGATGAAGGGGGTGGGGTGAGCACGGGCACGTGCGATGGGGAAGAAGAACAGTGCGGCTGGTTGGACCCACCACATGCAGCGCGCTAGGGAGGGGATTGGGGAGGTGGGCGCAAGTGCGGCCGCGTCTACTGACCGATAAACAAAGTTTCAGTCGCCAACGTTTGGATAAATCTATATTTACTCCGGTTCTTCTATACACGGTAGCAAGAAGCTGTTTGGAGGCGTGCCTACGAGTTGAGGGGATGACGTTCGGCAATAGCTGAGTTACTTTTCTGATATTCCGTCTTCCAGAAAACTGAAAACACCGCACATTCCTGAGCCTCTGCCAGTCCGCCACCTTTCCCCCAAAATTTCACAAGCTCCGCATCGTAGCTCAGGCAGTCCGACCCACGCGCCACGCCCAGAGGCCACAGAGCAGCTCCCCACCCGCCCGAGGCCCGACCAGTGACCGCGCGGCCGCGGCCACGCCCAAACCCCGCAAAACCCTAACCCAGGCCCGCCGGCCACCACCACCGCCATGCCGACCGCCACTCCCCTCCCCCAACACCTCCTGGCCACGCTCCTCCTCCTCCTCCTCCTGGCCTCCGCGCCCCGGCCCGCGGCCCCCGCCTCCACCGACCGCGCGGCGCTCCTCGCGTTCCGCGCCGCCCTGTCGCCGCCCTCCCGCGCCGCGCTCTCCTCCTGGAGCGGCCCGCTCTCGCCGTCCTGGCGCGGCGTGTCTCTCCACCCCACCGCGGCGCCAGCCCCCTCGCCCGCCGCCCCCTCCGTCGCCGAGCTCTCGCTCCGGGGCCTCAACCTCACGGGCGTGCTCCCCGCGGCGCCGCTCGCGCTCCTCCGCCGCCTCCGCACGCTCGACCTCTCCGCCAACGCGCTGTCGGGAGAGCTCCCCTGCTCCCTCCCGCGCTCGCTCCTCGTGCTCGACCTCTCCCGCAACGCACTCTCGGGGGCTGTCCCCACCTGCCTGCCGTCCTCGCTCCCCGCGCTCCACACCCTCAACCTCTCCGCCAACTTCCTCCGCCTCCCGCTCTCCCCGCGTCTCTCTTTTCCCGCGCGCCTTGCTGCCCTCGACCTCTCCCGCAACGCCATCTCTGGCGCCGTCCCGCCGCGGATCGTCGCCGACCCCGACAACTCCGCCCTCCTCCTCCTCGACCTCTCCCACAATCGCTTCTCCGGCGAGATCCCCGCCGGTATCGCAGCCGTACGGAGCCTGCAGGGTCTGTTTCTCGCGGACAACCAGCTTTCCGGGGAGATTCCTCCCGGAATAGGGAATCTGACCTATTTGCAGGTGCTGGATTTGTCGAATAACCGGTTGTCCGGTTCAGTGCCTGCCGGACTTGCAGGCTGCTTCCAGCTTCTGTACCTGCAGCTTGGGGGTAACCAGCTCTCTGGGGCGCTGCGTCCGGAGCTCGACGCACTAGCTAGTCTCAAGGTTCTAGATTTGTCGAATAACAAGATATCTGGGGAGATTCCGCTGCCGCTGGCTGGGTGCAGGTCTTTGGAGGTGGTGGACTTGTCAGGAAATGAGATCTCCGGGGAGCTCAGCAGTGCTGTAGCGAAATGGTTGAGCTTGAAGTTCTTGTCACTGGCTGGTAACCAGCTCTCCGGCCACTTACCTGACTGGATGTTCTCGTTTCCCCTGCTCCAGTGGCTTGATTTGTCTAGCAATAAGTTTGTGGGTTTCATCCCAGATGGTGGGTTCAATGTCACTGAAGTGCTTAACGGTGGAGGTGGTCAGGCCCAGGCTCAGGCGACTCCATCGGAGACTGTGCTTCCACCCCAATTGTTTGTGTCAGCTTCTGTGAACACGGTGTCATGGCAGTTGGATTTGAGGTATGATCTTCAGGCAGCTACTGGTATAGATCTGTCTGGGAATGAGCTCCGTGGCGAGATACCAGAAGGATTGGTTGCCATGAAGGGATTGGAGTATCTGAACCTCTCCTGTAATTACTTGGCTGGGCAGATCCCTGCAGGGCTTGGGGGCATGGGGAGGTTGCATACGCTTGACTTCTCACATAATGGGCTGTCAGGGGAGGTGCCTCCTGGAATTGCAGCCATGGCAGAGCTTGAGGTGCTTAACCTCTCCTACAATAGCCTGTCTGGGCCTTTGCCAACAATGAAGTTCCCAGGAGCATTGGCTGGAAACCCAGGAATTTGCAGTGAGGAAGGGTGCTCTGAGAATGCAAGAACGCCAGAAGGGAAAATGGAAGGAAGCAACCACCGTGGTTGGCTTGGTGGCTGGCATGGAGAGAATGGATGGGTATCTCTTGGTGCATTTTGTATCAGCACAATGACTAGCTTCTATGTATCATTGGCAACCTTACTATGCTCCTCTAAGGCAAGAAACTTAGTGTTTCGGCCTGTGAGGGTTGAATATTAACAAGAGGGGAAATTGCAAAATCAGGTTGTTGTGAAGTTCGAGTGACTCTGGTCTGCAACTGATTCACAAGAAAGATGAGTATATGAGATGGATATCTTCAGTCATGAGGAAGTGTGCCATCTCGTTTAATGATCAACCAAGATTTCTTGGTTGTTTCCTAATAATATTCTTGATCTTGGGATGTGTAGATCTAGTTAACATATTCCCATCTGTTATAGAATGCCATCACCTGCTGGTGATTGGTTGTAGCCCTGGTGTGTTTGGAGGATTGGACACCAAGGATGCACATAATTTGGAGCGCTGGTACTGTGAACCACTTCGGATGTAAATATTTTCTTTGGTTTTTAGTTATGATCTAGTTTAAAACTGGGCATGGATGTAGTGCTGTTGAGCTACCTTTCGATGTTATATTATGTCTGTAAACTTGCTTATATTTCTGAACTTGGTTTGGGGGTAAAAGGCTTTGTTGTTGTTGTGTATATCTGTTATAGTGTGCAGTGTGACTGAGACTGCAAATGTGCTTGACTATTTCTTGGTGCTGCTCCTGTAACACCTATAGTTTTATAGGTCAATGGTAATTTTGCTGTCTGAAGCAGCATCCAGCAAGATGGCTACTGTTTTTGGTATTGTAATACTTTGCAACAGAGGTGCAAAGTTTGTGATTTCAGAATGATCAACAAACGTATCTGTCTGCAGCTGATCAACAAACGTATCTGTTGCAAAGTGTGAGACAAGGCAACATATGTGTCTCTGTTTTGTGCATTACCAAACTAACCCAGCATGTAATTGCAGAATGATAATTCCTATAATCGTAGCATACATAGCTTCTTCAGCTGGAGAAGGTGGAGAATAAGCACCAGTAGCTTTTCAAAGGATTGGGCACTTGTGCGGAATTAGTCAGACTCATGCAGGAACCAGGTTCTTCTTTTTCCATTATAACCTTTTTTTTTCCTGAACTTCCTGCAATACCTACCACTACTGTAAAGTTGGTTCAGTTTCACAGTGAACCACAGAATTTCATTGCTTTTAATCAAACGTGGAATGGTGGCACACTTCTAATGGAAAAACCAACATGCTTCATACCTCACAGTTTTGTTTTGTTCTTTAGATTACTTTGAATGTGACCTTTGCATCCTTGAGATCGTCACTTAGTGATTTTAAAAGAGTGTATCCAGTGCAGAGAGCTCCCGCTCTGTGCGGGGTCTGGGGAAGGGTGTCAGTGGCAAGCCTTACCCTCGCGCTGTGCAATGCGAGGAGACCACGATCCGAACCCGAGACCGGGTCACTTAGTGATTTTACTTGAGAGAAAAATATGACTACTGAATTGAAGACACTTTGTTTTATGATTTCTAGAAGAAAAAAATTATGGTGTTTGCAGATTATGTGAGCCATAGCCATCTATTGGCTAAAATCTGATGCCCCACAATCAAAGGTACTATGTGAAAGGTGCTTAAGTAGAAAGGGTAGAAAGGAAATTTTGTGTGGTAACATAAGTAGATGGAGAAGGGCCAAAACATCTTTGTTATATCAATCGGTACAGGTATGGGAACATTAAAGGTGTTTTTTTTTTCAGATTTCCCGAAGAACCTGACCTCCGTTCCCCAGGTCCTGCACAATCCTTTTAACTCAGATTAATAGCTGCATAAGATGATTCACAGTTTTACTTGTTATATCTTGAACTAACCATTTCTCTGCAATATGGTGGATGAAGCTGTGCTAGATTAATGTTATACTGTTATTTCATGAACTCGTCCAGTCTCTCAGCATTTATCTTACACGTTCTTTGTATATTTGTTGTTCTTATTTTCTGGCTGTGGGCCTGTGAGTCAACATATTAAAGCTATCCTAACAAAATGTGCAGAGCCCGGCGCCCTGTTTGTTTGGGCTTGTTTGGCTTATAAGCCATGGCTAAAAATAGTGTTGGTTGGTTTAGTGTGAGAGAAAAATACTGTTCGTTGGCTGATAAGCCATGGCTTATAAGTCAAATACGACCAAGCGAACAGGCTGTTGATTTATGCCCAGGACCAGCCAAGCCAAAATTTTGTATGTAATAATCGAAACCTGGACAACACCAACTGCCGGCCTATAGCAACGAGAATGTTTGGACCGTGGCCAAGATGAATTCCAGTTCCAGCTGACCATGTTGTGTACTAGCAGTACTGCGTACATGACAACTAAATTGTCTTGGATCTAGATAAGGTGACCTGGACGAAAACAACTGCTGATGGTTGGTCTCTGTCCAGGAACTGGCTCGTCTGGCCTAAACAAAGATCAGCAGAGCTGCAGAGTTCATGACTTCATGTGGCCGTTGTTGACGTTCAGTCCAGAGTTTGGCACTTGGCACCAGTAGATCACATGAAGGACGTGTGCGCAGCTCTTTACTGACGTGGAATGGATGGATCATGGACAACAAAGAGTCCTTTAGAGCTGGCGGCAGCGACAGATCGCACCTGACCTGGCCCTGACGCGTCAGAGGAATTGAGATCAGCGTCGGGTTTATCAGCTGATCTGCACGCTCATGCTCATCACGTGAGTCCATTTCAGGTGTGCTCCAGATTTTCTGCCCTGTGACTGCCATTGATTTCCTGTTGGTAAAAGTGTAGCTGGACCTGAAGAATCTGGATGGTGCCATAGCGTCTTGGACGCCACGTACTAGGTAACACGTGAATTGAGTTGGACGAATTTTCATCGAGACGGGGATTTTCGATCACTAAAGAACTCGAAATGCAGTATCTTTACAATAGGGGGAAAGAGGTTCAATCAACCAGAAGCAAACCGAGCCCACAGAAGACGTATCACCTCCTGAATCTCAAAAATCACAGACCCTGCGGCTGAAAAGCACCCGGAGGCCGGAGTAGCCCCCTCTTTCTTGGCGCGGCACGTGGTGAGCAGCTGAGCATGGCGCCTTCACCGCCGCAGCAGCTAAGCCTTGCCCTTGAGGACCTCAGGGCCCTGTCCGTGCTCGGCCAGGGCGCCGGGGGCGTGGTCTTCCACGTCGTGCCCGTCGCCGCAGCCGGGGACAGCGCCGCTGCAGGCGCAGGCGAGCCCATGGCGCTCAAGGCCATGTCCCGCACCGCCGCGCGGCGCAAGGGCGCAGGAGGCACGTGCGGTGGCGGTGACGGGCACCGGAGGATCTGGTTCGAGCGCGACGTCCTGCTGTCGCTCCGCCACCCGCTGCTCCCGTCCCTCCGCGGCGTCGTGGCCACCGACGCCGTCGTCGGCTTCGCCATCAGCCACTGCCCCGGCGGCGACCTCAAGTCGCTCCGGCGCCGCTGGCGCGCCCAGACCACGTTCCCGGAATCCGTCATCCGGTTCTACGCGTCGGAGCTGGTGCTCGCGCTCGAGCACCTCCACGGCCTCGGCGTCGTGCACCGCGACGTCAAGCCGGAGAACATCCTCATCCAGGACTCAGGTCACATCATGCTCATCGACTTCGACCTCTCCACCACGTTGCCACCACCTCCGCCGCCGCCGCCGTTGGAGCCGGACGCGACCCCGACACGCGCCACCTCGCTTTCACCTTCCTCATCACATCACCACAGGCGCAAGAACAAGAAGGCCGCTATGGTTTTCGGCGCGTGCTTCTCCCGGCACGCAGCTTCGCCGGAGACTTCGTCGCAGTCCCCGTCGTCCACTTCGATGACGGCCTCGTCCGCGTCCGCGTCCTCGTTGTCCTGCTGCTCGCCGGGCGCTCGGACGCCAGCCAAGTCGAACTCGTTCGTGGGCACGGAAGACTACGTGGCGCCGGAGATCGTAGCTGGCAGCGGGCACGACTACGCCGTGGACTGGTGGGGCCTCGGCGTGGTGATCTACGAGATGATGTACGGACGCACCCCGTTCCGAGGCCGGAGCCGGCGGGAGACGTTTCACCGCGTGCTCACCGCACCGCCGGAGCTGCCCGGCGAAGCCTCGCCGTTGCGCGACCTCATCACCAGGCTCCTCGAGAAGGACCCTGGGAAGCGACTAGGCACGCGCGGCGTCAAGCGGCACGCCTTCTTTAGAGGCGTCGACTGGGACCGCGTCCTCGACGTGGCGCGCCCGCCGTTCATCCCATCGCCCGATGAAAACGATGGTAACGCCGGCGCGGTGGTGGAGGCCGAAGCGCTGGACGTGGAGAAGGTCGTACATGAAGTGTTCGGCTCGAGTGGCGCCGGCGAGACGCGGCTTATGGAGGTCTGCAACCACGGAGGGACAGATGACGATTTCTCCATATTTTTCTGAGTTTTGGTTAGCTATATTTCTGCACTAGAGGAAGGCAGGAACTGAGGAAAACAATGAGTTTGGTTTCTTTGCTAAAGTGAGCTACCCAAATTGGCTATACTCAAATGGCAAGATTAGACTTGCCTGGCTGAGAGAGTACTTGCATTAAACCGATAAACTAGAAGTCACATTGTGTGAAGGATATTAAATCATTGTTGTATCATAAGTAGGAATCATTTGAAGCCATGAATTGAACTCACATATATTAAAATGGTTCAAGTTACAAACTCAAGGTTGTGTTGCTCAAGAAGAATGAGACAGAGTGTTGCAAACCCTTCTGAAGATATTTTGAGGAGCGTCGCAAAGAAAAAGATATTTTGAGGAGAAATGACATGAAGATATTGAAAACTCAAGTAAGTGAAATAGACATATCCTTTGATCTTGAGTATATGTATGTCATACTATTAAGAGGGACAGAATATGAATAGTTTATTAAGTCGCAAGTGCTCATACTAACTGAAATCTGAGTGCTAACACAAGAGAAACACATGCCACAACATTTGCATTTTTTGGTCATGGAGGTCGTTTTCAATTGGGATGGATATCCCTTGCGCAAAAAAAAGGATGGATATCCCTCTTAACAAGCTTTTTGTAGAATCCAAGCTGATCGAAATTTGAGCTTAGAGCTAGAAGTTATGATGTTTTTCGTGAGGTGACATGTTGGAGTTTCCGAAGTTCTGAACATGTTTTCTGGAAGTTCCAGACCGTACACTCATTCCAGGTCCAATGCCTAGTTTTACAGTTCCAACAACTAATTTTGTTCTAGTTCGGAAGGTCCGAACATTTTTTCAGAAGTTCCGGATCTTGATAGACATAATGGGTAGTTCGTTAGTGTGGGGTATTTATACCCCCACTCTCCGTCATTCAGAGGGGTTACTGCTGCACTCCTATGTCCACATTTGTTCTCAAAAGCCTCTCTAGCTCTTCCCAACCTCTCTTTGTGAGGTTTGTCTAAAATTTAGTAAGTTGGGTTGAAAGTTTTAGTGATTGAGAGCAAAAATGATCAACCGAATCCTTGAGCGCTTGTGGTATTCATCAATCATTCGTGAAGCATTTGCTGCTTTTGAAAGTGAAACCTTCTAGACGGTTAGGCGTCGCCTGGTGATCTCTCGTGCTTTTGGTGAGCCACCGGAAGTTTGTGAAGGCCCCGATCTCAGCTCTACAATGGAAGAGATCAAGATAGTGGATCAAGGAAAGCGGTTGAAATAGACTCATCTTAAGCTTGACCTTTGGGTCGCTTGGAGCTTCCTCAACGAAGACACATGTTCTTCTTGGAAGGAGTTGAGTTTTCCGAAAACAAATCCTCATGTCTCTACTTCGGTTTGATTACTTTGAGCTCTTGCTTTGGTTTGCGCTTCCCACTCAATCTACTTGGTTGTGCATATTTGTGAGTGAAGAAGGTGCTTTTGGACTTGCTAGTGGACATCTCCACTCATATTTCTAGGTTTGGTTTGCGCTAGAACTCTCTAGGCATAGTTTCATCTTGAGCTTTTCTATTTGTGTGGAACTTCTGGACCTACTTACATACCAACTTCTAGACATGCACAAGTTTCGAACAAATCTAGAACTTTCTAAGATCGACTAATCCGATGTATCTTTTAGTTGTGATTTTTGTAGGAATTGCCTGTTCACCCCTCCCCCTCTAGGCGACATATCAATCTTTTTCATAAATAATGCAAGAACATGAAGGTGGAGTATTAAAGGATTGGAGAATGCAAACTTTCACACGATAATGTTTTATCGAGGTAGGTATCGAAAAGCTCATGCTTTCCACAAATCCTCATTGGAGCCCCTTGCAAGGGCCAAACTCCTGGTCGGTAAACTCTATGGATAGCCCACGAGCCTTCCCAGGTGCAAGTGGATCTTCGTGTGGCCTTTTCTGGATCACTCCCCCACCATCTTTACAATGGAGAGCTTCAACCAAACCATCGAGGGCCTCTCATCCATCATACAACACCCACAGTTACACCATAAACGCAGTTGGTGTGATCTTGCAATATTATATGCCTTGTGTGTTGGTGCATGAAAGCACTGATATCAAGGAGGTATGCAAACCTCACTAAACACTAAGCCAAAACTAGAGCAAGTACTCAAGCGGTCTCTAACTAGTCTAAGCACTAATCCTAGCACCTTTTCTATTCGTCTAATATTCTCTTAAGCACATATAGTGGCTAGAGCATAAAGGAATGAGCCCAAACTCAACTATAGTTTCAGCAAGATCTAACACACTCCAAATGGATAGACAAAGGGGTATACCAACATAAGCAACTAGCCGATAGAAACACTACTAGAAATATCCACTTCTGTGACGAAAATCTTAATGACGAATCCAAAACCGTCATAAAAAGCGCTTTTTATGACAAATATTTCTGTTTCGTAATAGATCAGTGGTGACGATCCTCCAACCCTCCCTATCTATGATGAAATTAGGCATCATCACAAAAAACGTCATAGAAGAGCACATGGTTTTGTCGCAAATCACTCACGCGACTCATCTGTGACGATCTCCTGTAATACTGTGACGAACATGGCTTCGTCATTGAACTAATTATACATCTGTGACGAAAAATATTCGATCTATAATAAATAGCGCTTCGTCATAGATCTCCACATGGTACTTTCTCCATCTGACATGTACCTATGGGACCTGCAGTTACCCATCCATGATGCTTGCAAATCATCATAAAAGTCTCCGCTCGATCCTTTCTCCATGTGACATGTACCTATGGGACCCTTCTTCATCCGACATGTACCTGTGGGATCTATAGTTACTCATTCAGGATGCTTGCAATTTGTCATAAAAGTCTTCGCTCGGTCCTTTCTCCATCCGACGTGTACCTGCGGGACCCTTCAACATCCGACCTATGGGACCCTATGGGGCCCTTCTGCATCCGAACTGTGGGACCCTTCTGCATCCGACCTATGGGACCCAACGGCTTACGTGTCACGTCTACCTGTGGGACCTTTCCCCATCTCCATCCAACCTATGAGACCCGATGGCTTGTGTGCCACCGGTGTTTAATAAAATCAAATTCAAAAAAACCCTAAGACCTGGGAGTCAAAACCGGGACCTAGAGCAAGGAATGGACCGTCTTCACCATTGTGCTAGATGCCTGGTTGTGTTGACATATCTTTGAAGTCCTTATAGTAGTATATTCTCTGTGTGGATGCCCTACAGGTTGAATTATATATTGGATATCCACTGTAAGTGGAAACAAATCTATGCCCGTTGGACTTGCGGTGACGACGGCGGTAGCGGAGGATCCCCCTGTGCTGTGGTGGCTCATGCATCCTTTTGGAGGCTAGCGGCAGGGCTTTCGGTGGAGTGCGGCGGCATTGGTGTCCGTGTCCATTGTGTGCCACGGCAAATGCAATAGATCCGATCTGTAGGTCCCCTTTCTCGTCTTTTCCTGTTCGCTTCACTATTTTGGTCCTTGCTTGAACATGAGTTGTACAAGAAACATTCTAGCGTTTGAAATCTGGTTAGGCAAATTTTGGTCTGCAAGCACTAGTTGGTTTTCTGCTGATGTCTTGGTTTTTTTTGCATATATTCAGTATTCTTACTGTAAATGCCTGTGTGCAACTAGGCCTATTAATTGTCAAGTGATTGCTTGATTATACATATCTATCTAGGCAAACAAATATTCACATTGCTTCTGCCTTCAAAACTGTTGTAACTGTTGTCCTCTTAATCTTTATCTGTCTCCTATGGAAAAGAAGCTCTGAGGTTGTGTACTGATTGTAAGTGTGATGGTTAGACTTAATTTAGCTAGAATTGTAATGTTTATAGCTCCATTAACTTATAGATCTTTGTTGGATTATTTTCCTCTTAAGTGATCTCATTACTGAGCAAGCTCTCAACAGACGAAATGGAAGAGGCCCCCAACAAGAGGAACACACTGGCCAGCCTCACGGACGATGCCATTGTCAAGATGCTCCGCCGCCTCCCTGTCCGCTCCTTGTTCAACCGCAAATGTGTTTGTCGCTCTTGGAACCGTCTCATCTTGGACTACAATAATCATAAGGTGCTGCCCCAGACTCTGGCCAGCTTCTTCTACAACACCCACCAAGGCCATTGACGCTACACCAGTGTCATCGGTGAACACCCCTACTTGTCCTTCTTGTCCTTCACCTTGGTCAATATAACTGTCTCAGATATCCGCAATGGCCTCATCCTATACTAGTGCCGAGGGGCTAATGGTTTATACTGCTATGTCGTCTGCAATCCGGTAACCAAGAATTCAAGGAACTGCCACCTAGCATCCATTCTGTTGGTGAGGCTCCATTAGGGATCGATCCGATAGCCTCCTCGCACTTCCATGTGATTAAATATATAGAAGAGGAGCAGGATAATGAGTGCATGGGTGTGGACATCTACTTATCTAAAACCACAGCATGGATCTGTAAGGAATCTAAATGGGAACCGAATACTTGTGTGACATTTTAGAGATAAAAAACTATGTATCTTAACGGTTGTCTGCATATTATGGACTACTCGTAATGTTACATACTTGCTGTGGATATGGAGAGAGAGAGAAATGGAGGAAAATTCCTAGACCGCATGGTTCTTTACCCTCCATCCATCAAGCTCAGGGTCAGTTGTGTGTATGTACTCTTCATGGTCGTAATATGTCCAATCTTAAAATCTGAATCCTTAAAGACTATGGTACTAATAAATGGACATTGAAGCATACTGTCAACACTTTGCAGGTGTTTGTGAAGACTAACATTGAATTTGATTACTTGGATGTTGTTGAGTACTACTCAACGGTTCACACAGAATGGAATTTGCTTCTCTTTGTTGGGTTGGGGAGGAAAATGACATCATCACATATAACATGGACAATGGAAAAGTTCATGTCATCACTACTCGTTGCAGTGCATTTTTGAAACGTGGCGTCCTACCACAAATCAGCTACAGAACTTACTATCTTCCCTATGTTCCATTGTTCTTGGAGTTGGAGTCATTAGCAGAGGAGTAAATAAAGTTCCATGATGTATCTCTCTGTCGTGACATGCTTAAATGGATCAATGTTGTTTGATTGTCTATGCATATATTCAGTGTTGTTACTGTAAATGCCTGTGTGCAACTAGGCCTGTTAATTGTCAAGTGCTTGCTTGATTATACCTATCTGTCTAGGCAAACAAACAGGCCCATTGCTTCTGCCTTCAAAACTGTTGTAATTGTCGACCTCTTAATCTTTTTCTATCTCCTATGGAAGAACCTCTGAGCTCGTGTATAGATTGTAAGTGTGATGGATAGACTTGATTTAGCTAGAATTATAATGGTTATAGCTCCATTAACTGCTACTCTAGTTTAAGTTATATATATCTATGTGGTGCTACTCTAAATTTGTTTGAGTTCGTACCATGAAAATTGTTAATGGTTGTTAAAGTTGCACTTTGGTATAAGTTGTGGACTTCACTGATGGATCTTTGTTGGATTATTTTTCTCTTCAGTGATCTCATTACTGAGCAAGCACTCATCCTACTACACACAGAGGAAATAGAGGAGGCCCCCAACAAGAGGAATGCACTGGCCAACCTCATAGACAATGCCGTTGTCGAGATCCTTCGCCGCCTCCCTGCCCACTCCTTGTTCTACTGCAAATGTGTTTGTCACTCCTTGAACCACCTCATCAAGGACTACAACAACCATAAGGTGATACCCTAGACTCTGGCCGACTTCTATGACTTCGACCAAGGCCATCGACGCTACACCAGCGTCACCGATGAACACCCGTCCTTGTCCTTCTTGCCCTTCACCTTGGACAATGTAGCTATCTCAGATATCTACAAAGGCCTCATCCTATGTTGGTGCTGAGGAGCTGATGGATTATACCGCTATGTTGTCTACAATCTAGCAACCAAGAAGTTCAAGGAACTGCCACCTAGCATCCATTCTGTTGGTGAGGCTTGATTGGGGTTCGATCCGACAGCCTCCTCGCACTTCCATGTGATTGAATATATAGAAGAGGAGCAGGATGATGAGTGCAAGGGTGTGGACATCTACTCATCTAAAACTGCAGCATGGATCTATAAGGAATCTAAATGGGAGCCAAATACTTGTGTGACAATTGAGAGATCAGAAGAAATGAGATCATCAGAAACTGTGTATCTTAATGGTTGTCTACACATTATGGAGTACTCGGGGTTTTACCCTTAAATACTTGCTGTGGATATGGAGGGAGAGACATGGAGGAAAATTCCTTGCCCACATGGTTCATCACCCTCCATCCATCAAGCTCAGGGTCACTTGTGTGTATGTACTATTCGTGATCGCAATATGTCCAAACTTTCAATCTAGATCCTTGAAGATTATGATACTAATAAATGGACATTGAAGCATACTGTCAGCATTCTGAAGGTGTTTGCATAGACTAACATTGAATTTAGTTATTACTCGTACTACAATGTTAATGAGTACTACTCAACAGTTCACCTAGAATGGAATTTGCTTCTCTTTGTTGGGGTTGGGGGAAATGACATCGTTGCATATAACATAGGCAGTAGAAAAGTTCATGTCATCCCTACATGTTATAGTCAGTTTTTGAAATGTGGCATCCTTCTAGAAATCAATGGCAGACCTTACTATCTTCCCTATGTTCCCTTGTTCTCGGAGTTGGAGTCATTAGCAAAGGAGTAAATAAAGTTCTATGATGTATCTCTCTGTCATGACATGTTTAAATGGATCTATATTGTTTGATTATATTGTCTATGGACATGTTAATTTCCTCTTGGATGGACGTTGTCATTATTTTGCAGCAACTTTAACTTGTTTGTAATGTAAGCTAAGGTCTATGCAGTGTGTTAGACGTGTTCAAACATACAGAGGTCGGACTTTCTTGCGTGTGCAGTAACATTTCAACACCAATGGCTCCTCTTTGTTCCCCAAAAATAAAAAACACCACTGGCTCCTCTGTGGTAGTGATATATTAACCGCCGCGATCTCTTTCGCAACTCCGCTTGTTTTCCTTCCTTCCCCGAGTCCTCCCATTCCCACTGTAGATCTAAAATTGCCAGAAACGTGCGATTGCCTTCTCCAAACTTACTTCACTTTTAGCCACCACCATGGTGAAGGGTGAGCCTTCTACGAAGCATGCACATGAGGGGGATGACGTCGTGCCCATGGTGAAGGAGGATGATGCTGTGCCCGTGGTGAAGGAGGATGACGCCGTGCCCATGGTGAATCAAGATGAAGCTCTGGTGGATCCCTTTGGAGATAGAGACGATTGGGTCATTGGCATCATGAGTAAGGCTTTCTTGAAGATCAGTCATGTGCTACAGAACACTAGTCTGGGCACCCTCAACCCGCCTCGAGAGGAAAAGGTGAGTAGTTATGTCTTTATTTTTCACCAACTCACCAATGTCCTAGAAGAACTGCCAGCCTACCTGAACAAGAATTGCATGGACAACACGGAGTCTTGTTGGCGGTCCTTAACTCATATTTTCAACCACCAATCTTCGCATAAAATCATAGCATATAGACACTAAACCTAGAAATAGGGTTTTAGAACTAACACTTTCCATAAGTTTTGGTGTTTGATCTTTTGTAGGAGGACATGTCAGAATAACACAAGAAATATACCAAAAGTATACAAGAAATACAACAACACAAATACCCGACATGAGCCAAAGGGGAAGGAGGCCCACAACCAAGCAAATTAGGGCCCAAAATAATTGGAGAACAAGCCCAAAATCCAACCAAACCAACTCAACTCTGCGCAACACCACCATGGGCCAAGTCCAGGAGATCATAAGAGGCAGCCCAACAAAAATGGGCCAAATTGGAGCAGGCCATGGTGCGGCCACACCCCTAGTGTGGTCGTACCCCCACTAGCCCGGTTTGGCCCGAGACTTGGTCGGTTGATGCTTACCGCCTTGCTCAACGTCGGTATGGTGGTGTCGCAAAGGTTTAATGTACTTAGAGGTCAGTTTGGTGCCTTCCATGTGGGGATGAACCATTTTCCAAGGATCCCCCATCTCCACCTATAAAAGGAGGCCATCCCCTCCTCATATGAACAACACACAAGTGAAGAAGAGCAAATCAAGAGCAAGAGCATCACCACTCCATGGGCTTAGGCCCTAGCTTGCTCTAGCAAATTTGTAGGGAGAGATGTGTGGGAGAGTTTGGGGAAGAAGTGTCGGGCTTGTCGGTAACCTTCCCCCGCTTGTACCTCGACAAACACCGGCTTTCTACCTCAACGGGTATTTAGTAAGTGTTTGTGATTCCTATGATTATAAGCCTTTGAGTAGTTAAGCTTTTCTTTTACTTGTTTGTAGGTTCATCGTCCGTCCCTGTGGAGGATACTCTAGTAGAGGGCTCCCGATAAAGACGGATCACCCTGATCGACGCTAGAGTAGTAGTCGATAGCGTAGACGTGGTGTCTGGGCTAGAGGCTACCTTCATTTGCCTCGTACTCTCCTATTGAGGTGTAGGCGATAGGTGGTGACAGTCCTGTCTATCCCTTGTAATCCCCCACATTTGGGTATGACATAGAGCCGTAGGCTAGCAACGCTTGGTAGACCACCAGTGCCCAAAGTAAGCTAGTAGAAGTAGAGTTTATCTTCTCATAGACCCAAAAGCCATAGGAATCCATCTCTACCCTTATCAGCTATCCTTGTGTTGTTGAAAACTTGAGATTCTCCAACATAGAGCATTGGTCTTGCCTGTGAGAAAGAACTTTGCAAGGAAGGCAGTGGAGCAGTTATCCCATGTAGTATTTCTATCTTTGTTGGCGTAGAACCATTGCTTTGCCTTTCCCAAGAGTGAGAATGGGAAGAGGCAAAGTAGTATGGCATCTTGGGTCACTCCTTTGATGGTGAAAGTGCTACAAATCTCTAGGAAGTGTTGGAGATGTGCACTCGCATCTTCATGTGCCTTTCCACAAAACTAGCTTGCTTGCACCATGTTGATGAGGGCTGGCTTGAGCTCAAATCCATTGTCTCCAACATTGACTATTGGTCTGGTTCGGATGTTGGCTGTAGTTGGAATAGAGAATTCACAGAGAGTCTTGTTAGCCATGGCTTCAAATTATGGTATTAAGCTTTGCCTTATATGGTTGTCTTTCGACTCTAAAGATGAAACTTTCTTGGGTTTATCCTTAGTTCTCTTGAGTAATGCTTCTGGATCGTCAACATAGTTTGTCGAAAGGTCAAAACCAGTCATACACTACCCTACATAAGATACACAAGTAGACAAAATAAGGGTAAGCCTGTTTGAGCAGAGGTCAATGGTTATTTCAATCACATCAATAAGTATAAGTTTATCAATACTTCATTTTCCTAGCTACCTTCCCTAGCAATGGCGCCAAAAATGCTTGTTGGTATTTATTAACGTGTCACTTGTTTTAAGTAATCACCCTATGTTGTTTATATTCCTTAGCATCTTTTACTAAGTTGTCATCCCTAGTGTTGGTGCCAGAAATGCTTGTTGGTACTACCTAGTAATAATAATAGGGTAGTTCTTTATTAATTTATGTGACTAGGAAGAATATATAGATATATATGAATGAAAGTAATCTGCAAGCTCATAGATAATATACCATTGTAGCACTTTACCTGAGAGTATTTTAGGTATCGTTATTTATATTTTTACCACAAGGAAGGTCTGGCATGGACATATATTGATAACTTATACTCTTGATGGAGAAGTAAACCATAACCAATATTCTACTCACAACAGGGGTAAGTCATAGGATAAATTATGTATATGATAAGTATGGATCAATGATAAAACACTTAGAGTACTCTTTTCTATGGCATTAGCATGGTTAAGTAGAATATTAGAGGAATAATTCCTAAGTCATTCTTAATTACAAGTCAAAGCATACATTGATTAGTGCAATTACACCTAATAGTCATGGCTAAGGCCATCTATATATCTACACATAAGGGATATTACTAAGGAAGATTAAGAACAGAGCTTGTTCTTCCTTCATAACTGAACCCTACTAGCACCTATATTCGAGGAGTGGACTACAAAGGACTCAATGGGAGTGTCACATCCGTGATCTACCACATGACCCAGAATATAGGGTGTATTCGTAGGTAAACAACATATAAGCACCACGCTTACACAATGTTGACCACTCAACCCGTGTACACCAGAGCGAGCGCTATATGAACTTATGCATAAACATAATGAGAAACTAGCTATACTAAGTATATAATCAAAGTAGACGATGAATATTATAACTAATAACATGAATATTATGAATACCAATGTTGTCATAATAATTGTAGCAAACATATAAAAGCAATGAGAGATACAAAAGAGAGGGGGTACAAAGATTATACCAAACCACGCTCTTGACAAGATCAGAAATCCAAGCGAAGCCTACTTGCCTCCCTCTAGACCTAGCCTACTAGCTATGCCCTAGAATATGGTGGAGCTCTGAGGATAATTAGGGTATCTGTCTTCTCAAATGACTTATGCAATGCCTGAGGGAGGGGTAGGGGTTGGTATATATAGGCCGGAGCATCAATCCAGAGCCCTCGGAACAAACCAACTTGAATAAACGACGTAGATGCAATCTAGGAGGCGATGGAGAACCAACATAACAACGAGGGCTGACAGGTGGGCCCTAGGAGCCAGTCAGCCTACAGGTGGGGCCGGCTAGCCCCACCTGGCGGCGTCTCACCCTCCACTTCAGTGTGGAGTTCTCTCGAGTCTTCTAAAACTTTCTAGGGTTGTTTTGGCTATGGATAAGCATGATTAAATCTGACATCTTGGTCCACCTTGATGTTTTTCTAGATAAACCCTGTAGAAAATATAGATTCACTAAAACTCATGGAATTGTTAGTTTAAACCCCTAGACCTTCGTTAATGATTATATTTATGCCCTTATGCATGTTATATTGACGGTTTATAATGGTTGTTAACTACCGTCAACAAGAACGAAACAGATGCCTACAGAGAGGATTGGATGAACCTCTAGTTTAGCCAAACCATCTCTAACTTTCCACAGCTCTAAAAGCATTTAGGCCCCTAGTTGGGTTTCAGTGATTAATGACAATACATGATTAATGTGACTAACGTGTGTTTTGCAGAGGCAATTAAGTTAGGTCACAGTAATGGCAATTGATTGGGCAATCATGGTTGTCATGCCCCTACGATGGAAATCCTTTTGGTTTTCAAAGGATGAATGACAAAGTTAAGGATGGACTAGTTCTAAGTGTCGTTTGGTGTTGAAGAGGCACTTAGAGTAGTTTATGACTTTGTTTTTTCTCTGGCCATACTATTAAGGGGGGTATGGACGGGTAGCTTGACCTAGGTGAGTCTAGTGGGTTAGGTGTGGTGTACACTTGTCAAAACTAGCACTAGGTAGCTCCTAAATAGACCTTAGATCAATTGGAGAAAACTTCATTCACATATGATTGCGAGTTGGAAGTGAATGGAGGGTCAAATGTTCATCGGACGTTGGTTTCTATGTGACCGGACACTGGAGCAGACTCCGATCAGTTCACTTGATCAAGGTGAAGTCATCTGGTTGTGACCGGACGCTGGGTGCCAGCGTTCGATCAACTCCAGTAAGGTTCTAGAGAGGGAGAATCCTGATTGGACGCGTCCGGTCAGTGCTGACCGGACGCTGAGCAGCAAAGTGATCGGACGCTGAGTTCCAGCATTCGGTCAACATCAGTAAGATTCCAGAGGGCAGTTTTCATGATCAGACGCATCTGGTCAGTGTTGACCAGACACTGGTCAGCGCTCGGTCACTTCTTAACTGCTCGGTGGCGGGAAGAACTGACCGGAGCATCCGGTCAACTTGACTAGAGCGTTCAGTCACCCTGCAGAGGCACATAACGATTCGTTTTGAAAGAGGGGTTATAAATACTTCTTCTATTCAGTCAAAGGATTACTTTTGCTCATTCCAACAGCTAAGAAACACCCTTGAGATTGCCAAGAAGAGCAAGGTCCTAGTGAGGTGATTGAGATTTGAGAATCTAAGAGAGAGACCTCATTAGTGAAAGCAAGAGTTGCAAAGTGTGCATCCACCCTTCTCATTAGGCTTGTCGTGGTCAAGTGAGAGTTCATGCTTGTTACTCTTGGTGATCGCCATCACCTAGATGGCTTCATGGTGATTGGGAGCTTGGTGATCATCCGGCGGAGCTTGTGGATGGCCCAACTTAAGTTGTGAGCGATTGTGGGTGCTTCACCGTGATAGAGTGTCAAAGAATCAACCCATAGAGAGTACTTGATCCTTGCACGGATCAAGGGGGAGCTACACCCTTATGTGGGTGCTCCAACGAGGACTAGTGGGGAGTGGTGACTCTCCGATACCTCAACAAAACATCGCCGCGTTCCTCCATCTCTCCTTACTTTGAGCATTTACTTTGAGCAATTCAATTCTTATATTTACATTCATAGAATTGCCATGCTAGAGTAGGATTGGAACCTAGGGTGCAAAACTTCTTGTGCGGTAGAACATTAGAAACACTGTCTAGGCACAAGGGGTGAAGTGGGCTAACCATAGGGTTTAGTTATTGCAAAGAATTTTAGAATTAGCCCAATTCACCCCCTCTTAGGCATCTTTAGCCTTTCAATTGGTATCAGAGCCTCGTGCTCACATATTTAGGCTTAACCACCTAGAGAAAGATGTCTCACGGGGATGGACCTCCTTCTATCTTTGAGGGGGATGATTTTCTTTATTGGAAAATCCGCATGGATGCGTATTTAGAAGCTCTAGATGTTGGAATACTTAGAGCCGCCTCACAAGGATTCCCAAAACCTTGGGATCCCACGCACCTTCAAGGAGATGAAGTGAACTATGACAAATGGAATGCAAAGGATCGAAACACCATCTTTAGAGGCCTTTGCAAAGATGTGTTTAACCAGGTAAGGAACCACAAGGACGCCCATGCACTATGGTTGAACATTTGTGCACTCCATAAGGGAACTAAGAGCGAGCGTGAGGAACGCTATCATCTTGTAATGAAAAAGCTTAATTCTTTTGAGATGCTTCCTAAAGAGAGTACAAATAAAATGTACTCACACTTGAATGTTCTTGTAGAGGAAGTCAATGGGCTTGGACTCACTCAAGTGCAACCATCCAATGTTGTAAGAAAGATCTTGAGTGTCC